>NW_016180555.1:0-6702 GCF_001687245.7 Rhagoletis zephyria | reverse complement strand
TATGCCCATTTTATAATAATTGGTTAAGCTTTTAAAATAATTTGAACTTTGACGTTATTTCAGCAAACGAGTGATACATAAAAAATCCAATCCACAACGGAATTAATTTTTTTTTCTATAATTTTATACGTTATTTACGCTTACCGCAATTCTAACCCTGTTGAATATTTTATGATTTAATAATGGGCAGCAGAGAATTCTGCTGATTCGTAATCCATTAAAATCTGGATAATTTGTTACTGACACGTAATAGATAAAACTTGATTTATTTAACCTTGGACTACCTTCGAGTGCTTTTAATTCATTCTTATACATTTATTCACCCGTATTTAAATCCCCTGAATTATCAAACCAATTTCAATTATTAACTTAATGCAGCATTTTAAGGATTTTCAGTTGAACTAGTTATGTAGGTTCAACAAGCGTATACCTACAAGCAATTTTCGTCTTTGTTGACTCTGTATCTAAAATCTTACCAAAAGTACACATTAAACCATTTAAGTGGATTTTCGCCGCTTTAGTCTTTTTGAAATGATTATGTATGTATGTATGTATGTATTTTGTCTACGTACGAAAGCATTTTCCTTTTATGAGCTTACTCGTAAGTTTGAATTTGCTGCAAGTCTAAGCAATTTTCCCTTTTTTTAAATTTTTCTTGTTGCTCTTTTTGTATGCTATCCTTTAAAGGGTCATTGCCATTTTGACAGTTAAACATTGTATCAGCTCTCGTCTCCTCCTTTCATCACAAATATTACCTTAACAAAAGCTGCCTTTCTAAAATGGTTTCTAAATTTTAATTTTCACCCATCAGCAGAAGACGTAAGCAAAGTAGCAGACATAGATAAGGATGTCTCACAAAGGTGAGGAAACCATACGATGGTGGTAAGGAATTGAAAGCATGTCTAGCTAAATACTTTGGAAAACTCTGCTACTAAAATTCTTGTACTTTGTGTACTTGTGTGCTTTGAGGGGTCAATATATTTACGAGTACAACTGATCCTAGTTATTAATTTTATAGGTCATCAAAGGTATTTAAGTTAACTCCTAAATAAATATTCGACATCGAAACTATGCAATTTTGCAGATTGTTAGTCTTCAAAATGAAATAAGTGAATATCAGAGAATTGGATGTTTTCATATATTTCTCAGGAAAAGTATTGGAAAATTTGTCTATGCCACTCCAACTGGGTTGGGCAAGGGAGGGAGAGAGAGTTTTAGTGGGCGTGCGAAGAGGTGTGTCGAGTCATGGGGTAACTCTCCGCATGCCGTTGGGCACATCTAAGTTTAGTTTGCCGTAGTATCCATGACGGATTGGTGCTAGGGTGGTGCAAGTCCCCCGAGGCAGACGAAGTTTTTTCTCATTGACTTTGGGTGGCTATATTCCTAAAACTGCATTCACAGGTCGAGAGTTGGTGTATGTTGAGACCGACTCCCTGTGAATGCCGTTTATGGCCTTTTGGTACACTGTCGGGTTTAGTGGTTTTTTTTTATGAATGCCTGGACCTCAGCGTCAGTTCATATATGTATGGTAATTTGCTTCTTGTCGGGGAGCATTTGGGCCTAGTTATATGTGTGGTGTTCTAGCGACATCAGAAAGCAGCCCGCGGCGGTCCCGGAAGTTAGTTTATCTCTAAAAATTAATAACTTATAAGCCCTTTGAGAATCCAGTTTTTGAAAAAATTTTATCGGAAAGGAACCTTTTTAGACTTATAAGCAACGTAATTTTTAATATTAAAAATCACCGTAATTTCAAAAAGTATTTTGTATGAATAAGGTAAACTATGTATCTGCGTAGTTGACAGTTTGATTCATTGATTTTTCAAAAAAGCCCAGTTTATTTAGAGCAAAAAATTGTGAACTTATGAAGAATTTTGTTGACCAAACTTGACTATTTTATCGATATTTTGTTATTGTTATTAAGAAACAAATTTTAAAATATTTTTAGTCCATTTCTGTCAGTTGTAGTATGAAATTAGGCTGTGCAATATTTTTGCCAAATGGAAGGCTGTCATCGTGTATTAATTATCCTTAAATCAAGTAGCCGATAAAAGTACACAAAAACAAAGCTCCCGTAGTAAAATCCGTTCAAGTGGTTCCCGCCGATTCCAAAACCGCACACCAGTCGTTTCTCTTCTGAGTGAATTGAAGCCAATTGCAAATGCCAAGTAAGATGCAAGCATAGCGCACAATCCATTGCTGGGATGGGTCATTTTCAAACGAATACACATTTATTTAGCGAGCCACTTGATCCAAGACCGCTGCAGCATTCATTGGACCCTTAAACCGAATAAGTCTGAATGGCCCCACCGAAGCTTCCTCTCTGTCTGCCGTGACACAAGGCTCCACTCGGATTGGTTAGCGCATCTTCTACATGGGTTCCTCACCTTGCCCAGGGAGCGCGAGCGAGGACGCAAGAGTTAGGATTAAGTATAGCCGAGTAACTGCATGCCCAGCACAACGACTACACCTCTATTAACTCCTTCACAAGTCACTTTTTGTCGCGTTCATTATAAGCTTTGCATAATTCTTTTCCAGACTTTTGAACTTTTAATTTTAATTTGTCCATTAGCGATCACTCCTCGGCAAATCCTCAGTATACTTCCTCTCATGAAAAAAAACGGCTATGTAACTACTGCTCGAAATTTGCTTAAAACTGTGGATTCCTTCACTTTGTGCGATAGGTTCAAAAAAAAATTAATTTGAGGTACAAGCTCTAGCAAAAATTTAGAAAATTTGTAGCTTTATTATTGTTATGAGCTTGGCCTACGAATTTTTAATGCGAAAAAAGTATTACCTAATTTCTAATATAATCTGCCTGTCAATAGGTATCATGAAAAAAGATGAATATCAGTGCAGATGTGTCAACAAAATCACATCCTTGCAAACACTCATTTACTCAGATTTTGCGCCAAGCGTTTTTGTTTGCAGTTTTAATGTGTTGGTAAACAAAATTTGGAAATCACACTACACCCACATTTAAGCAAACGCAGACTAATGCGCTATATTGATGGCTATGCACACCTGCAAGCACCTACACCCAACTGATGACCCAATTGTCGCTCAAACTGTATACATAGCTCCTACTCACTCAGAAGTTGTGCAAACTGTCGCCCATATCTATGTACGCTTCTGTATAAGGATGTGAGTACAAGGATACAAGGACAACAAATTTATAAACAGGTAGGCGTTAAGGCAATGTAAACAAGAAGAGCACAAATTTCCGGTAAACAGGCGTTCTGAAAAACTTTTAATACGCACATACAACTGCACTATATACATACCTACATAGTACATATTGTGTACCTATGTACATCAGGGATTATGCGAATGATTCGCATCATTTTACACATTCGCATTCGAACCCAATGATATGAATGTTTTACGAATGCGAATGTGTACATGGGTAGAGAGTCCCCTCTAATATTTTTGAAATGGCTCTAACAGCCCGATTCTGTGCACTTGATAAATATGTAAAAACAATTTTATATTTTGTCAATTTTTTATTACTTATTAAGAATTGGAGTTCTAGCACAGAAATCTATAAAGCTATTTTTGAATTTATAGCCGGCATGTCTACCCACTCGGCTACGGCAGTCAACGAGCTTTTTTGCTTTTAACTTCATGATTTTCATATGTGACAATGAAATCAATGCCACTCATGTGAAAATCAGTTCCCCTCTTGTGGAAATCTTAGAGCTTTTTATATTATAAATATTGACACAGTACGCGATGGGAGCTGATATACGAGCCTCTAAGAAACCGCCTTATTGGAGAAAAGGCAGCAAAACTACTTTTTTGTTTTAAATATTATGCCGCTTTTGAACTTTAGACTACTAATAAAAACATTTTATAGGTTAAGCACTCGCTCAATGTTCTAATAGTTTACACATTTTCTAAGTAATAAAAACGATGACAAAGTTGATTATAGCTTTTTTAATGTTATTCCTAACATTCGCATTCGCATTGCTGGATAGAATCAACATCCCTAATGTACTTACATGAGTAATTCACTTTTGGGGTCTATAGCGCTGCTGGCGGTCTCTTAGGCATGAACACGCATTTCCGGTACATAGCGAATCGGAAGCGTTAAGCCGGAAATGTTTTTTGTAGCAAAATTTGTGCTGTGCTGTCTATTTTGACAGCAAAAGGAAAAAACAAATCCTAGCTAGTGCAGAAAGAAGTCCATTTGTTTGTACAAGGGTAATACATAGAAAAGTACATATGTAGATTGTTTGATTGCCGCTTACGTGCTTTTCTGGGCCTTAAACTACAACTTAGCGATGTAGATGGCGGCAAATATTTTAGGTATTCGGTTCATCATCTTTACATTTATTATCATGCGAAAAGTTCCGATTCATTTATTTATGAAAAAAGAAGTTTTTTAAAACAGGCATATGTGGCAGAAAAATACTTACATACATATATGTCACACTAGTACATATTTTTGTATAGAAGTTGTTTGCTTTGTTTATGTTGGTTTGGCCTTAAAGAATATGCCCGTCATTGCCAAGAAGTGAACTGAATTTCAAAACAAACAAAAGGATGACATTAGAAGGGCTTCGAATACAGCAACAAATACACTGTGCAATGAATTACAAAGAAGATGTAGATAATATAAATTGCGCATACACAGCGATAATAGCGAGTAATAGACGAACAGCTGGGATAAAGTATTGATGTATTTAAATGTTAAGTGTTAATTTAAAAATGTGATGTCCATAAAATAATTAATGTGATTTTATGTTATTATATGTTAAGGTATGTTTGAAAAACATGTTTTGGTTACACGTTTGTTAATCATGTTTTCTTGTAAAAATAAATAGACTCCCTGAGGAAGACACAATAATGTGTCGAAACGCGTAGGAGGCAGAAAAGAAAAACCAACGTTTTTGCTTTAAAATCAACGGCCGAAAAGCTCCAAATATACAAATCGTAAGAATTTCACTTCGTTTGCCTATATGACTGCCTCTTTATCTTTCTCGTTTCTTAAAATTTCACAATCAAGTTAAGACAAAAGACACATTATCTACCATTTGCAGCTTTATCAGGGAAGATTCTTGCCCTAAAACTCAGATTGTTGCTTAAATCGGTTTAAATTTTTGAAATGCTTGAGCTATACGTGGATAAGAATATAGGGCGTGCCCTTTTAAAGTATTCAGTATAACATCAAATATTTTTTTACACCCTAGATTGGAAGCATTTTTGAAAGAAACAAAAATTAATTTAAATGTGTGTTTTAAAGTATCGTAAACTGAGAAGTTTTCATAAACAATGATAAGTCAGTCGATCACTTTTGAAATGGCCAGCTAAGTCGCGAACGACTGCACTAGCAAACCCATTCAGAGCGAGCCTTGCAAGAAGGGAAAGAAAAAATCATCAGAAGGGGAAGAGATTACAAGAAATAAATCTCGTTTAAGAGACTATCCCCAGCTTCTTGCATTCTTCTAATGGGTTCGACTTCAAGCAGGATAATGGGCTGGATAAATATTAGGACACTTCGCTAGCTTTCGTAGAACGTTTTCATCTTTGACCGATGCACAGTGGTCTGAATAGAGAATATAGCAGGACAAAACTATTTTACTAGATTGGCGTTGATGTATTTGTACTCCACTTCGTACCTACTAGATTATGGGGCCACGGATTACAAATCTTCAATCAGGTTTCAAAAATTCAATATCGCGGACAAGTTTTTTAAAACTTATTGAATTCGCTCTAAACTTGTTACTCGGGGGTTTTTGCTAGTACTAGTCCGAAAGTAGGTTTAGAAAATTCAATATAGCGGATAAATTTAAAAAAATTTATTGAATTCGCTCGTTACTCTGTTGTTTCTGAAAAGTTAAAATTATTGTATGGGTGTCGCGAAGGCGCGTAAAATGAGTATATTGCATCTTAAAGCCAACACTTCACAGAGTAATATTTTATGAATTTCGAGTCGGAACTCAGCGGAACTAATAAAATATTAAAACAAAATAATTTCAAGTCCAACTTTTCACGTTGAACTTACGGAATAAATAAGTTTGTTTAATTTTTATAATTTACAATAAACGAGTTTTATTTAAAATCTGTCACTTACCTTAATCAGCTGACAAGTGCTTATACAGCCAGTGTTAAAATTATAAATGCATCACAACATACATATTTATTGCCAAGTATTAACAATGATTTTTTTTTAATTTAATTTTTATTATTTGCTCATAAAAATATATATGTACATGTACCTACATATCACATGTGATATTATAACTATCTACTTCTTCTTCTTTACTGGTCGAGTCCAAAATAGCACGCCAGTGAAGTCAAGTCCTTCTCTACCTCGCCTTTTCAACGTAGAGGAGGTCTCGGAAAGGTATTTCCCAATTCTCACGGCATTGCTCAACGTCGTTTTACATAGCCATTTAAGTATTTACAAGGGCATTTTGCATTTGTATTTTAAATACTTTTTCCACTCTTCGTTATTTGTCATATCAAAAATAGTTTATCTTTTCAACAATGTCGTTAATTTTGTTAAAATTGTGTAAGCTCATGCAAAGCGCAACACAAAATTTGGCGCAAGGAGCTCCCGTAATTTTTAAATTTTTTTTTTAACAGCGTTGTGCATTACGAAGTACATATGTACGAAAATTTTTTTATACCAAAGAAAATGAGGAACACCTTTAGTAAAAAACAAGTAAGAACAGCGCTGTCTTCGGCTATGCCGAAGGC
>NW_016180554.1:0-6702 GCF_001687245.7 Rhagoletis zephyria | reverse complement strand
AAAGCTGACGTTTTTTTAATTTTGACATTTTTTTATTATATTTCTAGGTCAATATTTGAAGAAAATTGTAGGCTCTAAAAAAATTTTACATTTTTCCATAAATTCGCTTCTACAAAAGTTTTAAATTTCAAAGTCAAACGTATAAAAAACCTTTTTTTTTTAATTCTCGGCAAAATGTCAAAACTTATCGCTAAATATCATGAAATTTATATTAGAAATTTTTTAATTTTTCATTTTCTTCGAAATAAAGATCACTTAGAAATTTTTTAATCGCAAAGCTTTTTGAAGTGTGTATCACAACGCCACCCACACATTGGCAAGTTTTGACTATTAATTTTTTTATAAGAGTATAGATTTTTTCTTGAACAAAACCCTTATAGATTCAAATTTCAAACTTTGAGCAATATTTAAACATTTCGAGCTCTTTAATTAGATGTTTGGAAAAATTTCGAGTACTCACTTTTGTATCCAATTAAATTTTAGTATAACAAAGTGGAAGTTTGAAGTTGTCAGTCATTTCTTTAACATGATAAAATACAACTTTTTAAACAACCATAAACTCCTTTTTAAACAAACTTAAAGTTGAGTTCGAAGAAAATTAAAACTTAAAATTCCAAGAAAAGTTTTATGACATATTACGTGATAAGTTTTAGCAGTTTACCGAAAATTGAAAAAAAAAAAATAGTTTTTTATATGTTTGACTTTAAAATTTAATAACTTTGGAGGGGTGAATTTACGAAAAAAATCGTAGGAGATTTTTTTTTTTACATTAGTGTGCGCCTTATCGTAAGCTACAAAGCAAAACTCCCCTCGATAGGTTCATTTGTTAAAAAAAAACGTGCTTTCCGTTATCCAATTTAGACAATTTTTCGCGAGCACATTTTTATGACCACATTAACCCTAGTGAGGAGAGCCTTGCTTTATGCGTCAAAGTTGAAAAATAAGGCGCATGCTAATGTACATACATACATATGTATATATATATACGTTTTATATACTAGCAAATTTTTCCAGCGTTTTCAAGTAAACATACAATGAATTATTAAAAGTCTACAATATTTTGAAATAATCTGTTTACACCCACTGCCGGCAACAGTACACCCATACATATACAAAAGTAGCTATGTATTTGAGCGTGTATACGAAATAAACGAATAGATTTGCGTCACTATTCATATTTGACTTAAAAAAAATTCCGACGATCGCAGGCGCAGAGGAAAGAGTGGAAAAAATGTGTTTGCCACCGCGGCGCTGTCTGTGTTTGTGTTGGGTTCTGAAACGCGGCTGGGTTCTGTTCGTTCGTGCGGGGCTTGGCAACAGCAGCACTGTCTAAAAATGACATGTGTATGTTACGTTGTACGTACTTAAGTACATGCAAATGCTATGGAATTCCCCAAGTTCTTGAAGTGACAAGAAATTTGAAAAAAAAGGCTGCTATTTAATTTACTATGATATATTTGTGCAGCGGTTGGCAATTAAGATCGAATAAAGCGATAAGCGAGATACGAAATTCGTCTATGACGTAAAAACAATGACTTCCACTCCCAACTCATTTTATTTACATATCCTCATTAATAAATTTCTAAATTTAACTGCTTAGCATAATCAAGTAGACGTTCTAATATTTGAAATTTTGTTTCTTCTCATTGCAGGTAANCTGTACTCACACTCACACAACAAACGCGCGTTAATTTAATTCACATTTATTTTCAACTAACAACGCGTCGCGCTTAAAAAATTGTTTTTGCACTTATTCTTTAAATCTCTCGGCACAATTGTAGCCAATTTGCACAATTCATTAGCGCCAGAAAAATACACATACATACATACATATGCACGTACATACTTATGTATGTATGTATGAACGCTTACCATAGAATGGTAAACTTTTTCCCATACCGTTATCAATTTATGCACCATTTGCTGTAGTTCGCATTAGTTAGGTGTGTGTGTGTGTGGCTGTTAAGGAATTCATTGGCTTCCTCTGGCGAGTGCTGCCTTCGCAAAACTCACTCGAGGGCAACGAATTTACTAATTTAATAAATTTTACGAAATACTTGATAAAAACGGCAGCATCAATTTAAAAAGATTTATTTTAATGACTTCATTTGTGTCTGGTGACGTTTTTAAGTGATTCTATTTTTACGCTAGCGCTGATCAGGCAGTCGAGTCGTGCTCTACATACTCAAGTTTCAGCTTAAAAGCCACTGAAAAGCGCAAGGAAGTCATTCGCCAGCTCTAGCAGATAAGATTTCTGCATTCTCACGAGATAAGCGTGGTCTTCGAGAGTCAAAGTTCCTCGTTGGGTGACTCAGCATCGAATTTTATACAAACATAAAAACCGAGGACCCACAACAGCGAGTATAGCGCATTCTCAGCGCCTAGACGTATGCAAAGTGCAGCTTCGGTTTTTGAATTTTTATACCTTTCATGAGTATGAAAGTACCGGAATAAGAAGTGATAGACCCATGAAAATGTATACGTATACGATCAGAAAGTCGAGCTGAGTTGATTTAGCTGTGTCCGTCTGTCCGTCTGTTTGTATGTAATCTAGCCTCTCAGTTTTGTATAGTGAGTGTATTTTTATAATGTATTAATCATTTGTTGGAACCGGAAAAATCAGACCATTATAACATATAGCTCCCATACAACTGATTGTTCAGATATGAGATTTTTCGTTATAACTCCTCCATTTAGAGAGATAGGAACATGAAACTTCGCACTATTTTCCCTCATTATCAACAGAATACTTGAAGTGAAGAAATGACAAAGATCTGGTCACTATCTATAACCTATAGCCCCTATACAACTGATTGCTCAGATATGGGATTTTACTGTAAAACTCCTTTATTTGGACAGCTTAAACCGAGAAACTTCGTAAGCTACTTTATAAATAATCTTTACATCCTATACCACTGATTGTTCAGATACAAGTTTTTGCGATATATCTCCTTTATGTAGACATCTAAAACCATTAAATTGTGTTAACGATTTAAGGTATGAAGAACAAATTGCGAAAATCTATGCAATCGCGGTCAGATTAGAATCTACTCTGGTAGAGAGAATTACTCCCTCTTACACTTAGGCCAAGAAAGGCCCATTTTGATACCATATGCAATCTTTGTTCCTCTATGATGTTGCGACGCTTACTCGGGATCAAACCAATTCGTTACGTGATTATTATCGATAGTGCTCTAATTTTGATTTCCGATACCTCTGCAAGACCTTGAAGAGAGGGCTTTCTGAGCATCTGTAGCCGTCTTCTGCTGAGTGCCGGGCACTCGCATATAATGTGCTGTACAATCTCTTCCTCTTCTTCGCATCTGCACCGGCGACAGTAGTCTGGCGTGTTCACTTTCGAGGCAATTAGACAGTTTTAACCCTAAGAGTACAGACGTGCGTTTTTTATCGTAAGAAGGCCACGTAAGCCTAGCCGTTCCACAGAAGAAGAGGTTTCTCCAGCAATCGTTGGCTACTTGTATGGTGCTGTTCTTGCTTGCATGTAGTTTGAAAGTGGTCATTGGTATACCTACAATATCCTTCCCCGGAAGCATGGGGGCGGTCGTACCATTCCTTGGCAGCTCGTCAGCTTCGCAGTTGCCCTCAATATCTCGGTGTCCAGACATCCATATGAGTTGTATTCTATAATGCTGGGCCATCCCCTTCAGAGATCTGCGGCAAGCAGTGAGAGACTTTGTGTTGTCTACGCATGAGTCTAGGGCTTTCAGGGATGCTTGACTGTCAGAGAAGATAAAGACCTGTCTTTTCACATTGGGTATTCTTGCTACCTGCCCCTGGGTGGCACAGCAACTCCACCTGGTATTAACTTCCGTAGTCAGGAAGCCGAAAATCTGTTTCCAGTTCCAGCTCCCGGGAGAAGACTCTTTCTCCGATCTTTCGGGATGTCACCTTCAGCTGCTACGTGCAGATTTCTAGGTCTTCGCCGCCGGCTTTGAAAACCCCCGCCGGGTATATCGTACCAGGCCGCTGTGGTGTAGTGATTAGCAGTGTGCGCTCCCATTTCATAGGACCTGGGTTCAAGCCCAGTTTTCGACAACCACCATTTAATCAAAACAAAAAAGTTTTTTCTAATAGCGGCCGCCGCTCGGCAGGCAAAGGCAAACCTCCGAGTATATTTCTGCTATGAAAAACGGCTTCTCATAAAAATCACCGCACGGAATTGGCGTAACGCTGTAGGTCCCAACCTTTGTGTGACAACATCAAGGCACACAGCACGAATCGGAGGGGAAGTTCGGCCAAGCATTAGCATATCGTGTAAGCGCATTTTTGTGTCTAAGCCAATTATACCGCTCTGATCCTTTCTGATGTGAGTAAATGCACGTGGGCATCGTCTCTATACATTGCTTTCTCTGCAGGGGCAAGTCTCATTCGAGTTGGATTTCTGCCATTAAATTGCTCTGTGATTCCTTCTTCGGTTCATTCATTCCAATGTAATATTTAAATAGCTAGTGAAAATTTATTGCACTTTTATTTCTAATGAAAGTGTTTGACTGCCTAATTGACTCAGCGCCACCAAGCGTCTGTCCCGTAGTCACTAATGCATGCCCGCATGCGTTCGCGAGCAGTTCGTTTAGCGGCGCCGTAACTCAAAGCACTTTTGTGCTTCAATGTGGCACCTCCTATCCACCCACTCTTTACAAATAGATTTGTCTACATGTCGACTAGTATCAGACTTGCTCAACACTGAAGTCAATTTAATCCAGCATCGTCAGCGCCTGTCCACTCAAGCGCTGCCCCACCCGCTCCACTAATCAGCGCTAATCCGTATGAGTGTGTTTATTCATTTGCATAAATTTGCAAACTTGTTGCGACAAGTTGTTTGCCGCTACTGGCTGCTGTTGCAAAAGTGTCAAAAGTGCAATTTTATAGAGGCGCCTACAGCGTTAGAGCGCGCTGCTTGCTTGCCTGCCTAGCGACCAGTCATTCGTATGCGCTTACAAGTTAGTTGCACTGTAAACGCCCCGCATGCTGCCTCATTGCTAGTTGCACACAGGCGAATTGGTTAATTGACTGCAACATTTCTTAATTTCCGTAGTAGTGCGGTGTGTGACACTTAAAGCGGCAGGTGGCAGTTTACTAGTAACGCGCATGTTTTGTGTCGCCCTCCCTGGGGTTTGGTGTTGTTAATTGTATTAATTGTACTCTGGAGGTGGTGACAGAAAATGCACTTTGATAGCATAAGAGATTTTCTGGAGGATGGCAGGCACTTTAATTGTCCTCCTCATGTGTTGAGTGATGATAAAGGAAACGATTATGATGACGATATTCACTTTCGTTAGGATGCATACGATGTTTTTGAAAACGGTAACCAAACCGATAATACAGATAGAGAAAACTGAACCGAACAATGTTGTAATGCTAATTTCGCTGCCGATATAAGTTAAAATACTAACGATAACTTGCATTTGCGATTATCGATAACGATAACAAAGACGATAAATTTATCGATAACGATGTGTAATGAGTCTTTGTGTAGATAAATAATTTAACCTCTCTTTCTGCTACTCTTATCCACTCTTATGCATCGATTTGATTTTCGCCAAATAGTTCATGCAGCGCACCCACCCATCTGCAGTATTTATCTCATCTCTAAATACACATGTTCGCTATTGCCGCTTCGTTCATGGTCATCATAGACTTTTTAGCATCAATTACTTACTTACATCTGTCTCGCAAATCACTTAACAACAATGCCGCAGAGTAATTTTTAAATATTTCTCCAGCTATAGGCGTTAATTGAAAGTGATGATATCGCTGCAGGCGCGCTGACCAATAAACAGATCGCGCTCGCCACAGAACGATGCGAATAGAACTGGCAACGATGACATTGAAATTGCATTCAAGTTCGCTTGCGGGCAAAAAATTGCATTGCATGGAAACGTGTGTGGGTGCACGCGCTCGTTCGCCCGCCGTGCATTTGCGGCAACTGTATGCCGCTTTGCACAATTAAAACGAATGGTCCAGCGGCGGCGCCGAA
Source organism: Rhagoletis zephyria (assembly GCF_001687245.7). Taxonomy (NCBI): domain Eukaryota; kingdom Metazoa; phylum Arthropoda; class Insecta; order Diptera; family Tephritidae; genus Rhagoletis; species Rhagoletis zephyria. The sequence goes on along the minus strand of NW_016180554.1, from coordinate 704 downwards.
TTGCGATGTGGTCACGCATATCAGCTGTGAGAATGGCAGATAACAATGCGCTGTGGCGGCAGTAATTAGCGCTGGCTTAAGATTGTGGCGTGCGCGCTCACGGTACGTGACGACGCTGATGCTACGCGGATGACAGCATCTTTTTTTCTGACGGTTTTTGAAGGTTTCACACAAAGACATTGTGGAAAAATGTAACCGCAATTGACGTCAGCAAACTTCCAGCGGGTTGGAACGGTAGGCGCGCATCGCATCTTCATGCCTGTGCTGAGCGTTTTGTACTCGCGCCCGTGTTTCGCGCATTTACTGGAGCGTATCGCGCATTTTCAGTACCAGGCGCGCTTTGTTTTTTATTTACACACCGATTTCGCAACGCAGCTGTCCTCGGTGCGGCAGTACAGTCGCATTTGTTTTGGCACTTAGCGCGCTGGCACACATACATATGTATGTTAAGTGAGAATGTACATAAATTACACAGATAAAAATCGGTAATACAGTACTGTAAATCTCGATAAAAAAGTAGATATGTATGTAGATACAAAATAGTTGAAAATACTCCAAACACCAAACTGCTTTTTTTCCAAATACTCGTATACGCTGCGCATTTTTCTCGTTTGTAAGGAAATTGCTTAAAAATGTTTAATTTGGCATGAACGCTATCGGCTTGTTTCGGCCGGCTGCTGGCGCACACCTAACTTACTTAATTA
>NW_016180553.1:3251-6702 GCF_001687245.7 Rhagoletis zephyria | reverse complement strand
CTAATTTAGATTTTTATTTTGCGTTCTGCCAACTGATGATGGCACAACAGCACAGAAATGCAATTTGAAATGGTTAGTAAGTTGTTAAGTACCTACAACACCAAATGCAGAGCAACACAGCAACATGCACCTAATAAAATTGCTTTAAATTGAGCAACGAGCGTGTCATCTCCATTCGCTAGTCAGCTAGTCAGCCAGTCGCCATGGCCGCCGCAGTACGGCTACCACTGCTGTCAGGAACGTCAGCGCTGTAGGGTAATTAAACGTCGTACTCGCACAATGCGGCTGCTTTGTAATGCAATGCAATGTGCTGATGTGCCGGTATATGGCGCACGCTAAAATTGTAATAGTTGTCCCTGCAATTTGAGCAGGTGGTAAACCAACTTTGTGCGTGCTTGAAAGGTGTCAGGCTCTAAATAAAACTACTTAGGTGAGTGTATACATACCAACATATTGTTATGTTTGTACCAATCGGAGAGTGGCTGAAAAAAGATGAGAAATGTTCAACAAAGTAATGATTTCAAAATAAAACGTCGATGAATGACAAGTAATTTTTAGGCAAAAAAGACAACCGACTTCAATTCTCATATAAAAATTTAGGAGTACCGTTAATTTTTTCATGATCCAATGAAAAAAAATCCGATGAATTGATAACCTTTCACCTTTTTTGATGTCGGTTAAAAACTAGACAAGTTCTCCACTATTTTATGGATTTCTCGAATTTGCTCCAAATAACCTAGGCAAAAAAGGAACGAAATTCTGGATGTTTTTATCGACTTTCGGCTGTGCTAGGAAAGCCAATCAGTCAGGGAAGTACAGCAACAAGCTGGAAACCTACGAATCTCTTCCTGACACAGCTCCTGAGATTAAAGATGTGGGGTTATTCCCACGGTTGTTTTATTGTACTAAGATTAGTCATTCAAATAAAATCATGTAACAACTTCTTTCGGGAATTTTGTTGCTTGAAATCCATAGTTCATGGTGGCTATTAGAGTCAGCTCTTATTATGGCCGGAAAGCTCTCTCTGTTTGTCTCCTTTACAGCGTCCTACAGTTAGTTGGTTAGAAAAACTGGGCCGTCGTGCGCAATGTAGCTCATTACCAGCCCGATAGGGTTCGCCTCAAGTTGAACGCTGATGCCCACAGTTTCTTCGCCACTAAGTTGAGAGGGTAGAAAATAATAGTAAATCGGCCCAAAAAATAGCCGCTGTAACTCCAACTCCAACTACGCTGACCACAGTATTTTTTAGGAAAGACGTTACAACAACGTCGACATCGACAACCAGAATAGGGCCGAATATGTATATTTAATAACACCTCAAACCTTCTTTCTAATAAACCAAGGCTGTTGGACAAGAATTATATCCTCTACGTTTTCGCTTAAGCGAGGAGTGAAGGCGACCGTAGCCATTTTGTAGTGCTGTAGGTTAGTATAAAGAACTTGAACCAACCTTAGAATCGGTAGTGTCCCTTGGCATCGGCTATGACTGTCAGTGTTCGTGTCTGCGAGATCCGACCTCAAAAACGAACGCTTGAGTAGTGTTGCCCACCGCCTGTAGACCAAATCAACGCACGCAGATATATTACTCCCAGAATCTCTCGCGGTCCGACACACATCCGTTGGGGTGTATATAGCTTCAATTGCGGTGCTTACTGTTTACCACAAATGCAGATTCGGGATACTCCGCCTACTCTATTAACCATTCATCGCTCAAGGCTTTTCCTTTCTCCTACGTTTCTTGCTTCATCTTCTTGAGGACTTTTATTGCGATATATGTATGTAGTAAATAAGAGTCGTAGCTAATTACCCCATTGCAGTCCGCAAGACCATTTTCACAGCTGTCCTACGGTGGATGTAACGAAATAATTTTTCTTCACCTCAACACTACAACCCTTTTCCGATTGAGGCCGAGGCCAAAGAAACTTCGCGAATTGCCTCTCCCCTTTTCGAAGCTTATCTTCCTCTGCACTCCATCCTTCCGTTATGTTCACAAAATCATTGATGCATACGAAATATTCGTGTCAGCGCAATCGTTGAATTTTTATGCGCTTAACTATTTATGTACATGACGTCAAAAAGCTCGTACTGTTTGTCTTTTTAAACGTTCTTCGATATCCGATGCTCCCGCGAACAGGCCCATACAAAGATTTTACGTAAAAGATAACCGTGTAAGTCCAAATTTATATATAGCGTTCCAAAGGTAACCTCTCTTCGTGCTGCCGAAAACTGCTATAAAATGGACGAAAAGGTGGGATGTGTCGGGTGGCTTATCGAGGCCCTCGTCCAGGACTTGACGCACTGTGTATTTTGCAGGCCTAAAGAAACACTGGTAAAGAGAAGGCACCAATCCAAATTAGGAAAGCTCTTAACCTCGGTAATAAGCTCAAATAACAGGACATTTTTTTCTTATTCTGGCCGTTGAGAGTGAAAAATACGAGCAAGTATTCATCAGACCAAGTCGAGCTTAACTGCTGGTACATGCGCCCCAGCGGCCCTTCGCTGCCGACTTTGAACAGCTCAGCTGCTATGCCGGCGGCTCCGGTGGCCTTATGGTTTTTAAGGTACATTCTTTCTGCTCTAACCTCGTATTGAGTTCGTCCCTATACATTGGTATGAATTCTTCTGCATCAAGGGCGCCATCTTTCATGCCATTCAAAAGCTTTGAAAAGTGCTCCGTTCATGTGTTGTGTGTGCACTGGACGTCTTCTGCCAGATTTCCATCTTCATCTCTGCAGAAAATCATACCATTTTGTTTTTGTTTTTTTTTTTTTTAGATAGAACTTTCGATTCGCATCATCAAAAATTGCATTTAAAGGGTTAAACAAATTTTCACAAATATAGGAAACTCCTTCTATTAAGCATTATTGAGCTATAGGTTTTTGTCCGAAATTGAGGACAGTCGTAATAAATCTATTCGGGGTATACAAAGGAATAATGTAATGAAAATATTAATCATAATTTTCGTTTTCATAAACCTAGAGTGGAATCCACCGAGCAATTATTTCGTCCAACATTTAAACCTCTTAACTCCATACATAATGGGCCTTTTTGACCCTTATTCCCAGAAGTTGAACAAAAATGGCAGTTAAGCGGTTAAATGTCCTTCAGAAGTGTTATCAAGAGAAATTTATTTAAAGCCACCAAAAAAATTAACAAATATTTTCTACCACGTCTCTTTGATCCACCCACTGGCAATCACACATTTTTTAACCGGCAAAAACGTGTGGCCCATTTGGTGCAGTGCCAACGCCAGCCAGCCAGCCAGCCAGCCCTTGGCCTCTGGCGCCATTGCGCTGTGATGTGATGTGCTGCACTGCCGCGTTCAACAGCTGGCGTTGGGCACTAAAAATCTGGACATTGACCATGCAACAGTACACCAACAACACCGAACGCGCCGACACTAGTCAATGTCACGTGAGCAATAATATTTGACATCCGTAAGTGAGTGCAG
>NW_016180553.1:0-2572 GCF_001687245.7 Rhagoletis zephyria | reverse complement strand
TAATTCGCCGCAAAAGCATTTCAAGGCTCATCATCCTTTTGACGTTTTTATGCAAATGCACAGTAGCGCCATCAAAAACAACGTCGCGAGCAAACAGCCATTGTAAGGTACTTTTATTTACTCACATACATACTATGCAATGTATATGTATGTATGAATGTATGTACGAGTTTACGCATATTTATGTATAGAAAAAATATGTAAAGTTACACAAAAATTTATAAAGGTGTGTACAAAGTTGTTTTTTTTTGTTTGTGTGCAAATGTTTGCTTGCCGCACAAATGCTGCTTTGGCAATGTAACCGCCCATTTTAAGACACTCCTCCTTCCGCAAGCAGAGGGTCATTTGAAGTGTACGTACGTACCTATTCTCAAAAGACCACGAAACCGGCGTTTTTGTCATCGTCGTCGTCGTCATCGTCATCGTCTGCGTCTTAAAGGACTCCTCACCCTTCTTTGAAGGTCCTTTTTGTATGCGTATGTATTTATGTAGAAATATAGATGTACCTTTTTTGCGTATGTAGGGATACATATGTATATGTATGTAAGTGCGATCGTTAGTAGATGTGCATATGTACGTTTGTGTGTGTAAGTTGATGTTTGTGTTTTCAAATTTAAAATACTAAAGTCTTCCACCATTTTCTTGCTGTTATTGCAGCTACTGCAGCATTGATGTCTATGCCGTTGTTGCTGTTACTCCAATTATGAACATTTTTATGAGCTCATCACCCCGCCCGCCCGTCCGCCTATACCACTCTAAAATCCTCGTTTCTCTCACCATCATCGGTTCATCCGCTATTTTGCATGTTACACACAATTACTTCAAGCGTTCTCGTACGCGAATGTGAGTACCCTGTGGGTAAAATTTCAAGTTCTCAACTAGTGTGCTTCTCGTGAATTAGGAGCCACAACTGTTTCGCAATAAATATCCTTTGCTTGCAAACAGCTGGTGAATTTAAAAGGGCGTGGTCCTAGAAAGTGGAAATTGTCCCCCAGCGGCATTACCTTCCAAACAGTCCTTAATTCACCAGATGAGATCTATTCCGCTCTGCATGCCTTATTTTTATATTACTTATATAGATGTGCGCATTGTGTATATTGGTATCAGTGTGACCGTTTTGATCCAAGTGGATCAAAAGTGAAAAGTTTTTCGATAAATTTTGTAGGACGCTTCTTTTTAAAATGTGATACTTTTCCAATCGGTTAAAAAAAATCCCGCGTTTATTGTAAATGATTTTTTTTTACCGACGGATATAACAGTTCAATTATAAATTATAGCGTGAATTTTTTTAATTTTGCTTGCAAACGGTCTTGGCCATTTTATTCCACAAGAAATTCGCTTTTATATGGTAAATAATGCAAAAAGCCGTCAGCAATAAAAAATCAACACGATTTTTTAGCCGCTTAAAACTTGCACTTGTTTTACTAGAATTAAAAAAACCAATCTACTTATCTGCTTACTACTTTTTACAGGTTCCCCAAAAATCGTTAATACTAAGAAATTATAAAATAAACAATTAGGTACTTTTCGCTGAAAGCGAAACCGAGCTTTCCGATCGAAAAATATTTATTTTCAAGAATCCTATACCATCTCCAGAAAATGTTGTTTTTTCCCATATAAAATGCATGGAAAACTTTAATCGTTTTGAGCGAACACTAAATATTTTTTGATTTCGAAATAAAAAACAAAAACAGGGGTATATTTTTTCAATATAGAACAATCCTAGGGGGTGAGAGCATTAAAATTCCAACTTTACTTTGCATTTTTGGAACACCCTAATGTGCATATATGTATATGGAGTCATCCCTGTAGGCAAATGCATTCTATCAGAGATTTGTACTGAATGGAACATAAATAAGGATAAAGTCGTGGCAGTGGTAACAGATGGAAGCAACAACAAAATTAAAGCAGTAGATTAAGCATTCGAAAAAAGAAAACACCATCGACTCTAGTTCTGCGTTGAAAACTATTTTGGATAAGGTAAAGGCCGTTATGACCTGGTTCGTTTCTCCGCAAAATAGTTAATAATATAAATACATTTAACACCAGCTCACGAAAGATGATTTCAGCATTCGACATGGAAGTTCTAAAGGATTTTTAATTATTTTCGAACCAATCGAGCTTGCAACAAAAGAAATCTATGGGGGAAATATTGTGGTTCATCTGTTGCAGAAAAAATGATCGAGGAAACATCTAACATGGATTTATGGGCTGTATTAAAAAAAAAAAAAAAATCTTGCAAGAATGGAACAAGCGACACAAAATTATTGAACAGCATTCCCAGTTTGTGATGACTACGACAGCCTGGCTGTGGCAATGGCAATACGGCAGTTGATATTAGAAATGAAAGCGGACGCAGAAGAAACATCATCAGAACGTGATAGCTAACTAATTCACGAGGATGGTAAAAGTTGAAGTTTAGAAATAAAGTATGTAGGTAGTTCGATTTCTTTGGAAAACGATGCATTTTTAATTGTTCTTGCTTTTTGCATCAAAATATATATTTTTTTTTTTAAAGTTTACTTATTAACATTTCACTCTAAGCTAGCGATATTTAGTTTTAAAAAGTAAA
>NW_016180552.1:0-6702 GCF_001687245.7 Rhagoletis zephyria | reverse complement strand
TTTATTCTGCATTTATTTATTTTAATTTTTGGTTTGCTTTTTGTTTTTATAATTCATATTATTTGCATGAATTTTTATGTTGTTTAGTCTTTCGTTATTTCGGCGGCATAAATTAACTAAATGATTTTAACGATATAAATATCTATAAAAAATAAAAAACAGTTTTGATTAATCTATGCTAAGCGAGCTATTAGCAAAACTCTATGACGTACAGCATTCAATTTGTGGCAGCTTAAGTCGGAAAGAGATTGCCGTGTTTTTGTAGGGTTCGCTGCTTTAGTTGTGCGATCAAAATTATGTTAAGTTCATGGGAATTTGTAATATTTTCTAAAACACATTGAGGTTGTTTACCCCTTGCCTGGTTATCAGGTGATCTGGTTATCAGGTTATATAGGTTATATTTTTTATTCAATTTACACCAATAAAACACACTACAGAATAATAATTTTTAACCAGATAACCTAGCAAGTGTGAACAACCTAATTGTTATAATCTGTTCACATAGTTTTAATTAATGAAGAAAGTTGCTTGGCTAAGTCACAAAATAATTCGTTTTTCATAAATATTTATTTGGGCGAAGAGAAAACTTAAAAAAATATTACTTAAATTATTAAGGTTTTTTTTTAATATTGTATCGCACTTTTTAGAATTAATTTTATTAACCCGAAACCACAGAATTTGCAAACGATAATTTTTTACATATACATATATATTTTTTTGATGTTCTTTTATTTTCTCATTTGTATATTGCAAAATATCCAACTATGTACATGCGTATAAACTTTCGCAATTTTTAGTTTTCATGTCGCATTTGCTTTTATCACTAAGTTATATTTTATTCATAAGTTAATTTTTACAACTTTGTATTAATGCAAGACTTTCGCATGCCGCTGAAATAAAAGAAAAAAATACTATTTTTATTGCTATTTGTATTTTTTATTTATATTTTTTCCGATTTTACGACCATAACCTAATTGTATTTGATTATATTTTATATCTCAGTTTATACATGCATACGTACATATGTATGTACATTAGCGTGAATCACTCTCCATAAAACTAAAAATCGGAACTGTTGTTTCGTCGGATATATATATAAAATGTATTATATTCTAAGACTTCTGCAAACATATTTCCGAGAAGTATGAGGATTTGCGTAAGCTATAAAAATCGAGTTTTTTATAAATGAATTTTTTTTAAAACAAACAAATGTTTAAAAAATTTTATCAAAGGAATCAAAATAATAAGATTTTTAGAAGTTTATCAAATCGGTCTAGTTCATGTAAATCCTTTTTTTTTTTGTCTAAATATTTTGTAAAAATTTGGGCGGAAGTCTTAAACGTTCTTTGGTGATGCACCCTAATGGGCATGCATAGGTGTATGAACAGGTATACAGTAGCGTGGTTCAAGAGCTTTGGTGAATAGCATATAAGGTAGTAAGTTGGAAAGGTCAGTGCATCCGCAAAAAACAAGCCTCGGAATGGTAGAAAAATTTTAAAAAATTTTGAAGGAAAACTACATAGTATTTTCCCTGAAATTAATTAGACCATCATGAAGCTAGCTAGATCCCTGCATTGACTGAGAACTATATATATGAGTAGAACTCCACTCCAAGCTTTTCTGGCCTTCAACGGTTTTTTGTGGCGTTCAGCACTTAATACAGCTACACTATAAAAAAAAGTTGCATGACTTTTTCAAAAAATCATTTTTGGACTCCCCATGTTACCTATTTGAAATTTTTGAGCAAACAAAATATTTTTGAACGAACTTAAACAACCCAAATGATACCTACTTTTAGAGTTTTTGGGTGTTTCATTTCCAGTTATGACCAATACGTTTGACAAGGAGATAATAAAAAACACGAAAAATTTGGTAAAAGCTCTACAAAAGCGACTAAGTAATCATAGATATCAAACGCCGTTCTACAAGTGGAATCTGTAGCTTCGGTAACGATCAAAATATAGTCTGCGGGAAAGATATTTTAAAGCTTTCTGTAGTTCAAAACAGAGCGCGCAGAATCAAAATTCTCTCTGGACGTCACTGCTGTAAATAGAATGTGAAGAATATGTGGAAGCAATCAAATTCAACTGCTTTAATTCGAAAAAAATTATGATGGGAGCGAAAGGATATACCAATAGATGATTGAAAGTTTAGTTGGGTGAAAGCCTAACACTGCTTTCACTATGTAAAACCGTGATGCTCAGAGAGAGCTTTTACTCTGTGCGCGTTCATATAAAATATGCAGAGAGAGATATAAAAACAGCTTTCACACAAATTATTGTACACACTCAAATAGTAAAAGCTCTCGCCGGTTCATTAGTTTTACATTTTCATAGCTTTTACGCTGAATTACCTAAAACAAGTTTAGACAAATATAATTTTATGCTGAACATCAAGTTGGATTCCTTAAGCTTTAAATCATAAAAATCTTAAGAAATAATTAGATTTAAGAAAAATATAAATACCTAATTTCCTTGAAATTTATGTTTACTATAAATAAATACAATAAACTCTTAAAAGGCACTAAGCGCAAATATTTATTAAAATAAACTGTGAAGGTGGAGGGCGGCAATGGGCAAACACGAATACATACAAATGATGCATACCTACATTTATAGCAGTCATAAAGTGTATGTATGCCTTGTAGTGGGTTTATTTTACGTTTCTTAATTTTGTTGGTATAAATACACTATTAAATAAGATAAACCTTAGAAGTTGCCGTCAGTCAATGAGTAGCGCAGAACTCCTTCGCTATGTAAATATTAAAATTTTATTTTTCGGTTATAAAAGAGTAACAAAAGACTCATGCGATGGGGGGTTTTAGTTAATGTTGTCATACTTGTAATGTTATGATTAAATTTAGTTACCACTTCACGCCTAAAGCTATTATGTTTTTTTATTTATTTACATGATCCAGCAGAAAAAGTTGATGAAAACAACATATTGAGTTGTGTATACTAAAACAATTATTTTTTGTTTGATTTTCAGGTGGTTGCTCTTTTCGGCTCGGGATGTACATATGGCTAATTTTTAGATACTTTACATATATAAATACAAAATTAATTTCAAGTCTTACATCAAAGCAGTTGTAAGGTGCATTGATTTTTATTCCCCCTGAAAGACTGCTGGAAGTAGCTTTTCGCACCCGGAAACGTTTTATTTTTACGTATTTGGTGGTATTTCTCAATTTCAGTAGCCATATTTAAGCCACAAAGCCTAGCATGAAAGCTTAGGTGAAAATTTTGCTTGAGATATGTAAAAGCCCATCACTTCAAAAGTTTCCTAATCATATTTCACCACAGTTTTCAGCTTCAGTATCATGGAAGCTCAAGCTACAGCTTTCTTGAAAAACACACATATGTGAAAGCTCTTCAAACTAGAAACTTTCTGTATAACATTTTTTCATATTTTTCAGTGTAAGTAAAGAAACTTTAGTTTCTAGACCGCATGCGAAAACTCAAGTGAAAAACTGTGTGAAATTCGTGAAAGCTTGCTGAATTAAATCGCATTCTATTGCATTTCTTTATTTCAGTATAAGAATACAAAACTGACATGGCCTGGCATTAACACTTAAGTGAAAATTTTCGTGTGCTATGTGAAAGCTCATTGCATGCGAAAATTTCCAAAGCGTATTTTATCGCATTTCAAACTTTTAGTAGGCGCAACTAAGCCTTTCATTCTGGCAGTAAAACTCAAGCCACACTCATCAAATTAGATTTTTGACATTTTATCACATTTTTTAATATCAGTAGATAAACCTAATTCTCTAAATCACATATGAAAGCCCAAGTGAAATTTCGTATGGAGTGCGTAAAAAATCGCTGAATCAAACCGTTTTCTATTGGAATTCTCAGTTTCAGTATAAGAATAGAAACCTCCAAGTCTAGCACAAAAGATTTTGTGAAAGTTTTCGTGAGATGTGTGGAAGCTCATCACATTTGAGAGTCTCTAAATCGTATTTTATGACATTTCAGAGTTTTAGTAATCGCACATAAGCCGCTAATTCTGGCATGAAAGCTCAAGCTAAAGCTTTCTTGAAGTATATTTGTGAAAGCTAATCAAACTATAGATTTCTTAATATCAGTAAAGAAATCTTATTCTTCTAATCACTTAAGTAAAATTTTGTATGAAATGTGTGAAAGCTCGTTGAATTAAAAAGCTGCTGAATTTCGTTGCTGAGTGCCCCAATTTTTTTTTATTTTTTTATTTTTTTGTTTACACACATATATTTATGTAATTAAGGGTGTCAAGCATATTTAATTTTAAAAGAATACTTGAACTTCTAACAACTAGCATACATAGAATTGATATTACGAGCACCAACTTCGCGTTCCCTTTGTTCGTGCTTACTTTTGCCTAAGTATTTTTGTCTTTTTAATAATATCACCTGACATGAAATTCCCATCTAACAAAAATAAATGACATATCATTATTAAAGCGACACTACATCATAATACGTACCATGTGTAGGAGAATGTCACATTTTTTTATGATTGACAAATTTAAAATACCTGGCACGTTCCACTGAAAGCGCTACATACCGAGCACACGCAACGTAATGTAGAAAAATGTTAATATGTTTGTATGTATGTAGGTATGCATGTTCATAAGTAGGTAAACAACAACAATAATTATAATTGTGCACAACATTTCACCTAAATCTAATAAAACGTGTTTTTCGAAAACAATTTGGGTGTCCATATTGGTTGGATCAAAAAAAAAGAAAAAAAAAACAAGGAAAAAAAGTGCGCATTTTTCTATTAAATTCAATTAATATTTCACGTCGATAAAGACCAAAAGATGTTGGTAGCTACTTGATTAGTGATCTCACGTAGATTTGATTGAAAACTAGAATATGATCTCAATACAATGATTTCATGCCATCTACTCTTTTGATTTATTTAGCATTGAAATATTTCATTTTTTTTTTTTTTCATCCACAAAGTTAAAACTTCCAAATAAACAGTGCATAGTTACTTGAAGGAACGTCCTCACATTTAAGTAAACCAAAAAAAAAAGCCATACAAATCTTTGCCAACTAAAATCCATAAAAAAATAAAATATGCACATAAGTACATATTTACATACACGCATACATAAATATATTTGCATACATATCTGGCGAAATATCTGCGAAAACAAAACCAGCTAGACTACACACATGCCCACACAGTCCAAAGAAATCAGCGCAAAAATATAAAATATATAAATAATCGAACGCACGTGTAAAAATTTAAGTAATAAAATTTAATTTAATTTAAATATCAAATAGCAAAGAAGAAAAGCAAAAATCACGAAACGAGTAATTCGTACATTTGTATTTATTTACATATATGAATGAGCTAAAAAGAATTCTTGTCTAAAATTTATTAATAAAAGCAACAATTTCCATTGGTGATCACTGATCAGCAAAAAAAAACAAATATCAAATGAAGATACACGAGCCGAAGGAAAGCGATAGATAAACAGACAAATAGGCGCTAAAATTTATGATAATTTTTGATTTTATCTATATGTATGTTGGCCAATTCGCAAAAAAAAACATGTGCGAAAAAGTTGTCGAACGACTAAGGCAGCGTTTAGCAGAAGCGATACTCATATATATGTATATATATATATATATATGTACATAGGAAACTTGTTAGTAATAGGAAATGAAGCGGCTAATTTGTGGCATAAAAAGCGATAACCAAAAAAAATGTTTGCTTTGGAGAAATTTGACATTAAAAATCGTATGGCGAAACTCCAGTAGGCATTTTAGGCCATTTAAAAAATTACTTTTGGGAATGGACGTGTAATAACTACCTATTATTGTAAGCAATGAAAAGTGTACTATTTAATGCTCCAATTTGTTTGACAGTTTGCCAGTTTGAATTCGACACCTATTCTACCTATGCACAATGGTTAATTTGATCCATATTAAAAGAAGTCCAATCAAAGCTATGTATACATGGCCACCAATTGATTTGGTTATCAAATAAACTGCCTCTATAAACCTACAATTTAATGGAGCTTGGACTTCAACGAACCACTGTCCAGCAGGAAATTAGACTATCAGGCAGGTTCTACAATCCACTTCCGAGCAAATTGCATCCTCTGCCAATTTGAATTCAAAGCGAATTTTACTCAAATCCACTCGGAAGTGAAGTACAGAACCTGCCTGTATATCTGTCTGGACAAAAGCTTCAAGTCTTGTTTACTACAAGAAAAGCATGGTTAGACCTATTATTATCCGATTACTTTCAGAAGAACTTTTTCTGTGGTAGTTCTAAAAAAACGATGGATATATCTATGTATTTAGTGCACATATTCACATTCAGCAGACTTTTACTTTGAAAGTTCTTTGTATTTATCAGAAATACGAGTATACAGCTAAAGTATTTTAAGCTCCTAAATACTGAAGTCTCAAAACATCCTAGGACTAGTTTAGGTTGAAGCGACTGCCTTCATCGAACGTAGGAGAGAGGCACACTTAGACCCAGTGGGCCCGTTGTGATACCAATTAAAAGCTCAAATTCGAACCCATACGTTCACCCAGAAATAGAATCAGTTGGTTAGGTTTAGAAAGCGCGAGAATTCATGAATGCCTACTGCACTTAAGTCGGCCAGACAGACACAGAAGAGGTAGTGAAATGAACGTCTCTTTTCCCATAAAAGGGCAGGGCAGTGACAGTGGTAGTGTCGTGAGTTCTTCTGATCATC
>NW_016180551.1:0-6702 GCF_001687245.7 Rhagoletis zephyria | reverse complement strand
GAAGATAATTTATTATTCACGCTGGGTTAAGAATTGATTTTTTACTCTCGTGAGGAGAGAGGAGAGAAATTACCTTGATCACCCCAACCCGCTTTCTCGAGTCGAACTGATAGGTTTTAAAGTAATTGCGCTAAAGTCATCATTTTTGCGGACATTCATTAAATATATACGCCTATTACAAATGAGCTGGTCTCTAAGCGTATAACATGGGCGATTTGAGTTTCAGGAAACAGAGATATAAGAAGTATCTGTTCAGGATGCTCGTTGGAACCATCAATGGCCATTGCCAAATGGAAATGGACACAGGAAAAATGATCTCTTTAAAAACGATGAGTACTTTCTCTGCCACTGTCCAGGATGGATGGCACGCAAGCAACGTTGTCTCCATCAAAACTTTTTCGATTGTCTTTCTTTCAAACTTAAGTTCGTCAAAATCTTCCATCTTCAACGTTTTATAAATAAAACTAATCGGTTCCAGCGCGGTCGATATCGAGCCAAACCAGTTTCATAACGAGCTTTTCGAATCTTATTAGAAAATCAACTAATAGGAATTTGTTTAGAATTAGTAAATATTTAAGAGGCCTCAAATTTTTAAAATATCCGTTAGGGTTAAAAAAAAATAATCCTAATAATTTTATAAATGTGAAAGTTTGTTTTGTAGCTCTTGCACGCTAAAATGGTTGACCGTATTTCAATGAAATTTGGCNGGAAATTGAGACGTAGATACAAAAATATATTTTGTTCAGGATTAGGAGTACATGTGGCAGGGCAAGAAAGTAGGACGTTTGACAGTTGACATCGTTGTCAAGAGATACCCATAAGGACTGGATTGGAAGCCGCAGAGATGAAAAAGTTCCAGAGCTTTACACCTTTGAGAATGAGGCGAAAATGTATGAGTTTAGAACTTTTCAGTGCAGCGTGTTTCAATCCGAGTCAGCATGGCATAGATAGTAGCTCCGTCACAGGGTAGAAAGAAGATAATTTATTATTCACGCTGGGTTAAGAATTGATTTTTTACTCTCGTGAGGAGAGAGGAGAGAAATTACCTTGATCACCCCAACCCGCTTTCTCGAGTCGAACTGATAGGTTTTAAAGTAATTGCGCTAAAGTCATCATTTTTGCGGACATTCATTAAATATATACGCCTATTACAAATGAGCTGGTCTCTAAGCGTATAACATGGGCGATTTGAGTTTCAGGAAACAGAGATATAAGAAGTATCTGTTCAGGATGCTCGTTGGAACCATCAATGGCCATTGCCAAATGGAAATGGACACAGGAAAAATGATCTCTTTAAAAACGATGAGTACTTTCTCTGCCACTGTCCAGGATGGATGGCACGCAAGCAACGTTGTCTCCATCAAAACTTTTTCGATTGTCTTTCTTTCAAACTTAAGTTCGTCAAAATCTTCCATCTTCAACGTTTTATAAATAAAACTAATCGGTTCCAGCGCGGTCGATATCGAGCCAAACCAGTTTCATAACGAGCTTTTCGAATCTTATTAGAAAATCAACTAATAGGAATTTGTTTAGAATTAGTAAATATTTAAGAGGCCTCAAATTTTTAAAATATCCGTTAGGGTTAAAAAAAATAATCCTAATAATTTTATAAATGTGAAAGTTTGTTTTGTAGCTCTTGCACGCTAAAATGGTTGGCCGTATTTCAATGAAATTTGGTACGCTTATAAATTATGACCTGGATATATTTTGAAGTGGGTTGCCACTTTCTTCAAAAGTTAAAATCAACAATTTATAAGTGTTAGATAAACTGTTACAACAATGTGGGTGTCAAACAAAAGAAGTTTAAAAACGATTTATTTCGAAAATATTTTTGAAGAGATTTTCAATCTTTTCCTAAACTTAAAATCAATTTAATTAACTATTTAAATCAAATATTTTAGTATGGGTACCAAATGAGAAAGATTTACGACAAATTTACTACTAAATATTTTTAAAAAGGGTTGCCACCTGTTGAGAAATTCAAATATAATTTACTTTAAAGGTTAAAGGAAATATTTTAATATGGGTATCAAATAGAGAGGGTTAAGAAACCTTTCCTTTGAAAATATGTTTGAAAAGAGTTGCCACCCGTTTAGAAAAATAAAATCGTTTAAGTCAAACCCACTAATTTTATAAATGCAAGAGATTGTTAGTTAGTGAGTGTATATGTTTGTTGCTCTTTCATGCCAACACAGCAATGAATTTGGCCACACTTATAGGTATGACCTGTATATAGGNTGCTCTTTCATGCCAACACAGCAATGAATTTGGCCACACTTATAGGTATGGCCTGGATTAATATACAGTATATTTATATGAACGGGGTTGCCACCTTTTAAAAGTTTTTCGAAAGTTAAAATCAGCTATTATCAAGTGAGATGATACTTTACAACAATGTGGGTATCAAAAAGTGGTTCAAATATATTTTTGAAGGGAGTTGCCACCTTTTCATAAACACAAAATCAATTTAATTCACTATTTAAATCAAATATTTAAGAATGGGTAACAAATGAGAAAGTATCTAAATTCTTTAGAATTGTCAGGGGTGCAATTGTTGGACAATTGGAATTAAAGGTTGGGGTGCCAGCCATATTGATGCTTAACCTAGACGCACCTAGATTGTGCAATGGCACAAGAATATGCATAACGGAGCTGAAAACACATATTGTGCATGCCACCATCATCCCTGGCGGGGTGAAAGTATTGATACCGTATCAGTATTGATACCACGAATTCCCAACAACGAATTCCCGTTAAAAGTAACAATCGCTATAAGGATTCATAAAATAAAATCCAAGGACAAACACTTGAAGTTGTAGGAAGATATCCGGGCACTCCATGTTGCTCGCACGGACAACTCTACATTGGCTTTTCGGGTATACCGAGAGCCAGAAATCTATATATGTATGTACATGCCCAAGACAATAAGTCCCGAAACGTAATTTACGAAATGTATTGCAGTAGATGTCATTAATCTGAATTGCTTAATGACAGGATCTATTTCAGATCATGCAGGCAGTCCGATGTAATATCGAGAATTGGCTTCAGATTAAAATATGTTTTTCTGCTTGAAAAATAAATGAACATGTATTTTTATAAATTTTCATAGCATGGCTTTTGCATTTTTTACGGGTTTTTTAAGATTTTGTCAAAAAATAACAATTTGTGTATGTATAATTAAAATAAACCATTTGGTAACCATTCTCTATGTGATCATTTTAAGACCTACTTAAATCTTTTTAATCCGTCTTATAAAATTTTGGCCATTTGGAAATTTGGTACATCGCTATGTTGGCATGTTCCCGGACGTGATCTAAGCGTCGTACAAGAAAAAATGAAATTCTCTACAACTCTGGAATTTCAATATGCTATGTATTTTCAACAGAAATTCTCGCAAAATGGCGAAAAACCGTGACAATGTAATTTTTTTTTGCAGTTTTTGCTAATTATTTACAATAAAAATGTTTTTTTTTAACCTTCTATATAACAAATGTGGGAAATTAAATTCCCTAAAAATTTTTCTTCAAACAAGTTAAGTAGTACTGCGTACGATTTTTTTTTCATTTATACGTAAATCTGCACCAAAAAGAAAATGTAGGAAAAAATGTCGCTTTCGTTTTTTGGCGGTTAGGGTTCGACATACTTTGAAGAATTATGAAATTTTTACTTCCTTTTTTAATAGCACTAAAATCATAAACAAAAAAAAATATAGAAATTTAATCAAGAAGGTTTCTTCTTTTTTTAAGCAGATAAGGAAATATTGATCGAAGCGAAATTTGAAGGCCGCACCATACGATTGGGCATTTGCTCAAAATTTGGTATAAAATATTGGTATTTAGTCCAACCATGACAAAGATTTTGAAAACAGTTCCAATTCCAACATCCAGTTGAATTTCTATGTGTTGTACCAATCGATATAGATATTTTTCATTCTTTAAATGTACAGTAACTTCCACAAGTGTTCACGTGTTGATTTTTCTTAAATATTCACAACGTTTTTCAAGAAAAATTTGTTTAGTTATTTTTCAATAAAAAATATTGTTCAAACTTTAGCCAAAGCAATATAAATTTGACATTTCTCTCTCTGATTTATGTGGTTTTGGCTAAAGCTTGAATAATATTTTTATAAAAAATTACAAAAAACAAAAAACTTGAAGAACGTTGTAAATATTTAAAATTCAACACGTGAACACTTGCGGTAAGTCACTGTTTGTATAAAACCAATGGATTCAAACAAAAAACTGTCACGACTTTTAAAAATATACCAATAGTGTGACCCGGCCTTTAGAAGCCATGTTTTACACTCACGAGTTTTTCACCTCATGAAACTTTACGAAACTTGGCAGCAGTTGCTTACTTTTAAATTAGTTATTTATATATTTTATATACTCGCTATAACGTGTTACATGTATGCACTTACATACATATGCATACATACATATGCGTAGGTGAAATTATGCATTTGTGCTTTAAATTCGCTTTCAATGTCAACCAAATATTTACACACATAAATAAGTCAGCAATCAAGTGCGTTTCGTTTCATAAACTAATTCAAGCCAGCTGTCAAATGATGGATGATGTGACATTTCAAGTGTCAAAGCACATATTGTAAAAATTACTGCACATTCAACTGTTTAAAACCTAAATAACATTTACTAAAACACTGTCATAACTCAAAAAACAAAATTTTTGAACAAATGGCGCAGAATTACTCACTATACCATATTTAATATTCTGTAAAATTTTCGTGCTAAAATCTAGTGTAGTTTACGCGTAAGAAGACATCTCCTTTTTCTACATTTTGGGAGAAAATGAAAAACTTTAAACGCGATCTTCTGCAAAATTTTGTTTTTTGAGTTGTAACCGCCTTTTGTAAATGATCGATATGTACATATGTACGTATGCATGTTTGTATATCACATTGTATGTATGAATATCACCTACGTATGTATTTACATACTCACTCTAATTTGCATAACTACTGTGACCAATGAGTACGAGTATAATGCGTGAGGAAGAAAGGCCGAAAACAGTGCGTTGATAGATTTTTAATGAAGTCATTTTTTGAATTTTGTGTCAGTGGTTCTGCGGGTTAAGTTAAATTTTGTCATCTCGGTTTATTGGATTGCTGTGGCACCACAATGAATGAATGACAGCTAGCGGCAAAATGACAAATGTTGATTGCGACGTTTAGGCCACTTCTAATAGACTCACTTAACACCGGTCGATCACATGTGAGACACTAAATAATTTCCATGAAGTGTGTATGAGGCTTGTCGCTACGTTTGGCAAACTGATGAAATTCGAATGGGCCTTCTTTATGGATTGGATTGTCAGTCGTGCTTTGTTGGTGATTTATTTTGGTTTAAAAGATAAGAATTTTAATTTGGTATTAAAGAGCGTAAGAACAGCTGTGGCAATTTTTTGTTTATGAGTGTATAAGGCTGAGCTAATGTGCGAGTATAAATGTATGTTTGTGTGTTCGGGATAGACCTTTGCAAATTTATTTCGTGAGTGAAGGATTAGTTAAAAGCTGATTGAATGGATTTGTGTGTGGAAGAAATATATTTATAAAGAGCCATAAGAAATGGTGCACGAACTTGGTATGATCTTGAACAAATGTTTATACAAATATGCCGAATGACATTTTTTGCGTGCCTATGAAATGATTTACGTCAATTGGGGTCGTTGAACCAAAATATTATCATAACAAGTTAAACAAGTAAATCACAAATACATACATAAATATGAATATTTGCGCGTAAGTAATTTCACTAAAGGCCACTTTCACAAGTAAGTTTGAAAATTTATCTGCAAACAAAAATTTTGTTCTGAGAAAACTGTGTTTGAATGGCAGGTTTGAATCGTTAATAAAGAGTTCGTACAAAAAGAATTGTAGGTAAGAACTTTTAGGTAAAGATAAAAAACTACAAAGTTCCAAAAATTTTGAATTTTTTGCAACAAAAATGCAAGAACTTATCCAAGAATAAATTATATTTTATTACAGTAATTATTCCAGAACACCATTCTGCCATCACCTGACTAAAGTGCGAATTGACTAGAAAAACGTAAATTTTTATATTATATCCGAGCGCTTTTTGTTCACACAACAGCTGCTTGCAACAGGCAAAATGAATCGAGATAGATATGGACAAATGTATACATAAATGATCAGAATGAAAACAAAAATCGATTAAGCCGTGACTGTCTGTCCGTCTGTGTACACGATAACTCGAGTAAAATTAAGATGTTTTAGCGAAACTTGATACGTGCACTTCCTTTGAGCGTAGGACAGATGGTATTGAAAATGACCAAAATCGGACAATAACCACGCCTACCTGCAATATAACGGTAGCTTTCAGCTATACGAAAACTGCGATATTTTAGTAAATACTGAAAACTGATATTTACAATGACCTTTAGGCGGAAAATAAGAATTTTATAAATTTTTTGAAAATGCGCGTAATCACGCTTAACCATTGTGTTCTAAATTTAGCACAGTTTTTGGTCCTGGTAAAACATATAAAATATTTGAAATCGGACAATAACCACGCCCACATCCCATATAAGGGTAATTTAGAGAAATAGGAAATCTTTGATAAATCACTAAATACTAAAGCTAATTTATTCAAAATTGATGTTTGCAATAATTGCTTAGCACAAAATACGTCTATAAAAAATTTGGAAAATGGGCGTGGCACC
>NW_016180549.1:3858-6706 GCF_001687245.7 Rhagoletis zephyria | reverse complement strand
TATCTACGAGTTTCATGTGTGCGGCACAAACAATTGCACATTTAGAGAATACATTGTAAATATAATTTTCAAACTGACAAATTATTTCAGCAAATGGCGGCATACATTTTTTGACAACTACCGTTTACGGTTATTTGGTTTTGTGAGTTACGTAATCGCAATTTGATCCGCTTTTTGAGTGTGGCGACTAACGGGGCTAAAACTAACTGACCAGTAAACGTAACACTACAAAAACAAGCAAATGGTTTTTCCTTTTTCTATTACTGTCCATGGAGTGTGGGTAGAGTTTTTATTTTTTGTTGTTGTTGTTGTTGTTGTAAGCACCTTATTTTCTAATTTAAAGGCAGCAGAAATTAATAGTGTGTTCTGAAAAAATCATTGTATGCCTTTTTTTATGGTTGTTGTTGGTTGAATCTTAATGTGGCTACTGGTATTTAACTGTATTCAATAGGTGCTTTAGGTTTGCTTTTCCCAGCAGTGAATCTATAGTGGTATTAACCAAAGTCAGCAAGTGGCCTGGCAGTCTGGCGACGGAACAGATCAGCTCAAGTAACGAATATTGTCAACAGTCATTGCTTGAGCTCATCTGCTCTTTTACCAGAGTGCCAGGCCACTTGCTCAATTTGGTGAATACCACTTACATATCTATTCCAATGATTAGCTAGTATTCTGATATTTGGAAGGGAGTTGAACCTTAAATTATATTTCGGTGACGCGCAATAATGCCAATGGAAGTAAAGTCAATCGACATAAATTCACTGATCCTGATATTAATATATAATTGAAAAGTGAATTAATACCAGAAATTTTAAAAATCATGCAAGCTTTACGGTGACGTGCAATAAGGTTAGCTGAAATAACGTCCACTACGACAATATTTCTAATACATAGTCCATAGACAATATTACCTTTTCGAAAGCGCTGTAAAAGCTACGGAAGTTATTGCTCTTTCAAAAAAAAAAAAATTCACAAAACTCCAATTTTAATAGGCGACTTACACAGTGCGTCTGACTCGCGAGTCATTTGTATACGTGTTGACTCCCCTTCGACTAATCACAGTTGAATCATTCAGAGTCATGCCAGGAGTCATGTCGGTGTAACTAACACATATTAAAAATGGACATTATAGTTATGTATGCATGTGGATACATCATGGACTGAATGATGAAACCTTATGGTTGTTATGCATAGGAGCTTTGATCCTTGCGATGAGCCTAGCAAAGCAAATGAATATCCCCTTATGCATATGTGCGTGTGGGTGTTTTCTGTACTTATATATGTAGGTCGAGTGAATCGCTTTTAAATACAAGGGCGTGCGTGTATTCGCTGCGCTTGAATTTGTGTGTAAAATGCACAAGTCATTTAAACAGCAATGAAAAGAGGTGTTTCCTTGTAGATACGGAACTCTATTATTAATAATACTAAAGTAATAACTATACTTAATTAATTTATTTATATTTTTATGCTTCATTTCCTGGACATAATTTCAAGGTCACTGAAAAAATGAGTACTTATATAGGACCGAAGTCTTTCAGCGTTGATCGGATGCTGGCAATGTTCGATGCCATTCTTGACGAAAAGTCGGTTTGACTTGTAACTTGTTGTCACAAATTTCAACCCTTGTAAATCTTAAGCTAATCAGCTTTGTTTCTGGTGAAAATGTGATGGATGGTACATCACGCTTACAATGCACAATGGGCTTGGATTTTATTGTATGTATAAGTCAAGTTGTAGGGTTTAATGTGCGTCAATATCTATGCGATTTCAATTAAATTTTACTGGTTTAACTTCCCGTTTCACGAAAGCAATTTAAGTGCAAATGAATTTTTTTTATTTGAATTTATTATGAAAACTGGCAGAATGGAAGAAATCCTCTCTCACTTAAGTTGCTGGTGAAACCGGCAAGTTAACAGTATCAATAAATATTTCTCTCATCATTTTATGCGGGAAGTTTCAACTGGTAAATATATGTAATAAATATGCTGGTATATCAGTAATGTGTATGGACTCCTCCAGCGTTGTATCGCGACTACGAAGTTTTAGCAAGCCAGTCTTAAGAGTACTTTCGTTAATTATTAGCGTATATGGTATGCCAAGGCAATCGGTTTTTTGAAGGCCAACATCCAATTCTTGAAAGGAATCTGTGAAAACTGTATTTTCACTTAACATCCGTAGCCCGGAGCGCTCGAGAACAAAGTGTAGATGCAAACATAAGTCCTCTAGATCGTCTATATTTTTGCCTTTTTTCGAATAAAACTAGTTAAATCATTTTATTTTTATTACATATAAAATTTTACCTTCATGGTAGCAGGCCACGGCACATTGAACAGGAGCCAGCTTTCTATCGAGTAACAGAGTATTATCACGATCATTATCAGCACTATCAAAGAGAATAGCTACAAAATGTATAGAAATATTTATTTACATACATATACACAAAATGAAAAAAATTTACACATTTGCCAACTTACCACCTGTTGCAGCGTTCAAATCAATAACTGAACGTATAACAGCCGGCATATTTTGGTCACCTTTATTATTGGACAAAAGCTGAAACGCAGTCTGATTCAAGCCAGCTCCAGCCAAGGGTACAAGGGTAATACTTTCGACATCGAACGTGAAATATGGTAATTTTGTTTTAATTGTTACGGATTGTGTGCCTGTAGGTAGCGTGGTATTCGGTATGTCCTCAAAATGATATGGTTCTAAGAAGTATTTACTAGGATCCGAACTAACTCGCATCCACCATATTTTACATTCACGTTGCGAATTGAAAAATTTACTAAATCCTTGAGCATGATGAACTAATAAATCCGTTATCAAAAACGTGTGCTGGCGAGCGCCAGAA
>NW_016180549.1:0-2376 GCF_001687245.7 Rhagoletis zephyria | reverse complement strand
GGCGGCGTCTTGCGCTTATTTGCAAATAGTAGCACTAATCAATACTTATTTGCGTGATTTAGTTATTTGCAAATAAAAAGTTAACTCAGCGTTTATACGGCAAATTTTACCATTTTGCAAATTGTTATTTGCGAATAATACGTGCGTATAAGTACATAGTAATATATATGTATGCACATATGAGCCTACCTAGTAGATAAAACTGGCAAAAATAGGACGCATCTATTCTTCTGTGCATGAAAATATATACACAAATAAATACATACATATGTGTATATATGTATGTATATACATATCTACATGTGTGCATACAATCGTTTGCTCTAAATTCTTAGTTGATGCAATTTTTATCCCATACATTTTTGCTGACCAAACAACCCGTTTGCCTGTCTAATCTGCTTTCCTCATTTCCCTCGCTCGTTTACTCGCCTCGCTCATCTGCTGCTGCAAATGAGTGCCTCGCTCGCAACGCCCCTCTCGCGAGGGCAGAGCTAATGAGGCCCTCGTTTGCTTGCTGCTCTACTCTTGCGCCGCCCTCGTTTGCTTACTCGCTCGCTGGCTACTCATCGTGTGCGCTCGTACCTAACGAGTGCTCATTTGCAAACAGCCTCGCGTGTTCCTCGTGAGTTGCGCTAACTCAGAGCAAACTAACGAGCGAGCGAGGGGCCAAAATGAGGCAAATCCGAACCCTGGGTACAAGGGTAATACTTTCGACATCAAACGTGAAATATGGTAATTATGTTTTAATTATTACGGATTGTGTGCCAGTAGGTAGCGTGGTATTCGGTATGTCCTCAAAATGTTATGGTTCTAAGAAGTATTTACTAGGATCCGAACTAACTCGCATCCACCATATTTTAAATTCACGTTGCGAATTGAAAAATTTACTAAATCCTTGAGCATGATGAACTAATAAATCCGTTATCAAAAACGTGTGCTGGCGAGCGCCAGAATATACCAAATTACTATGGGGCTCATGAGCAGCACTTGATTTATCTACTGTAGCAGTTTGTATAGTTTTCAAAATAGCCGGATATTGCTTGGTATCTGAATTACTATAAAAGTATTTGATTTTTTCGTGAAACTGGTTTGAGTAAACAAAATTTAATTTATTCAGAGAACTAGTCATGAAATCATTATCATTGGTGCTTATAAAATTAGCTGCAACTTCCTTATCTAATGAATGTGTATTGCGCCAATGGTGCAAAATGTGTTCACTACATTTTACACCGTTTTCTAACAGTTCGGTATTACTTATACATCCAGTGTCATTAGTTAAAGCATTTAAATAACGAAAGTTTTGCAATTTCTTAATGATTTTTTTGAATTGTTGCATATTAGATGTAGTATTCTTTTATGAAAAATCCTTTTCTTTTTGTTGCAGCGGTATATTGCCAGGAGGCAATACGAAATAATCCTCCTCGGTGATTTTCGCCCTCACGGCAATTTCCTTCTGTTACGATATCTTCGCGTAAATATAGGTTTTGGTCATCCAAGACAGTGTACAAAGGCTCCACGTTGTTGGTGTCGATATGAGTGATTTTTTCCGCAAATTCTATACTGTTTTCCAGAGTAATTAAAGCTTCTTTGCTTTCCAAATTGACTAACGCAAGTCGTTCGAGGAGTTGAATAGTGGCAATGTCAATCACTGGTGTTTCGTCCACGGGGTAACTTTGTTTTATAGGAGTACGGGGGACTTTGGACACATGTTTCAGCTCCTTAAAGGTTAATTTGTTTTCTCTACTTTGCGAAAGCTTTTAAATTTCAATAATTTCTTGAGTTATTGTGCAATAGAAACGAGATTTTCGTAAAAATCGCAGCATATTGCCGGCTATGAAGAAATCAAAACAAATTTGTTATAAAAAACGTGGACACCGCTGTGGTGTAGCGGTTAGCAGTGCGCGCTACCATTCCGCAGGGAGTGGGTTCAACCCAACATCAAAAAACAAACAAAAAAAACAAATTGTCTAATGGCGGTCCCCCCTCGGCAGGCAATGGCAAACCTGCGAGTGTATTTCTGTCATGAAAAAAAGCTTATCATGTAAATACAATCGCCGTTTGGAGAGGCGCGAAACTATAGGTCCCTCCACTTTGCGTGACAACATCAAGGCGCACGCT
Source organism: Rhagoletis zephyria (assembly GCF_001687245.7). Lineage (NCBI taxonomy): Eukaryota > Metazoa > Arthropoda > Insecta > Diptera > Tephritidae > Rhagoletis > Rhagoletis zephyria. The sequence goes on along the minus strand of NW_016180549.1, from coordinate 258 downwards.
GTTAATCGAAGAAGAAGCTTGGCCAAAACACTAACATATTGTGTAAACACCAATCTATTATATTATTATTTCATGAGTGGACACTGCTACTGTAAAGCTCCCTTCTTTAATGTACGAAGACGTTTTGTGACTATTTGGGAAGTGTCCCGTCGACCCCCTCACGGGTTTGCCACTTGAGGATAGTGTGATATAAGATAAAAAAAAAATTTGCTATATGTATATGTATGTATATTTATGATGTTTTGTTGATAATGTCAT
>NW_016180548.1:0-6706 GCF_001687245.7 Rhagoletis zephyria | reverse complement strand
GTTTTTGCATAGCCATACTACATATTTTTGCATTGGTTAATGCAAAATTTCTTATAAGGCGTCGCGAAGCAAGCCAGGCATTTGCTAATAATAACTAAAAGCATGTTCCGATTATCGTAATTTACGGCTCACGCGTAATTTATATGCAAGTCATGCTGAAATCAAGTAATTTCGCCTTGTAAAATTTGTCAATAAATTAAGTAGAAATGAGATAATTTACCATAAATCAATAACCATACGAAGCAAAAACTGTGTTGTCATTTATTTCAGCTGCCACTGTTGAGGAAATTGATAAAAAAAAAAAACGCTTAAAGGTATGCATTCATTTTAATTGAAATCAAGTACAAGCCACAGACTCCTACGTACACCTGCTATTGCTATTATAAGTAAATCAAATAATTTCCGCCTTGTAAAATCTGTCAAATAAATTAAATAGAAATGAGATAATTTATCATAATTCAAGAACCAAATGCAGAAAAAAAATTATTTATATTAGCCGCCACTGTCGAATAAATTTATAAAAATGCCTAAAAGTATGCAACCATTTTAAATTAAGTACAAACCACCGACTCGTACTTACATGTGCTAATCACAAGTCTATAGAAATTATTAATGAAAATTTATGGCCGAGTGGAAGATCAACTATCTCGCAACCAGTTCGAAAACGCCCTATCTCACAAAACTTTTCGAAAACGCCCTATCTCAGCACATTTTCAATGTATTTTCAGCGTTCTTCAATGAAATTCTGAGGTAGGGCGTTCTTGAAAGGTTTTCCGTGATAAAGCGTTATCGAACTGGCTGCCGATAGGTGGATATCCACCCAGCCATCGAAATGTGAACGTGCTTGATTTATGTGAAGTAATTTGATCGAAAAAAGTAATTTATGCTATAATGTGAAAATTTTTTAATAAATAAAGGAAAATAAAATTAAAAATATAACATTAATAAAATGAAATTAAAGCAAATATAAATACAAATATTTTTTAAAATTAATGCCATCGAATAAAGTTCGAACCCAAAGTTTCATGGCAGTAATGGACGCACTTGGCAGTTAACTGAGAAAGAGGATTGAGGCCTACAAAGTTGTCCATGAAAGTTTTGGGTTCCTCATCAAATTAGATACGCTCGGTAATTAATAAATGTTAGCAGAAAGTACAAAATTGTTTGAGATATACGAAAACGACTTGGATGACAATTTAGGGAACCAGGTAATACAATATAAAAGTTTTTGCCTGCAGTTTCAACCAGACTATGAAAAAATCAAGAAGTTGTTAGCAAAGAAATATTGACGTTCAAACCTTTGTTTGATTATAATGTCAAATATGCTTTCCAAATGTAGAAGTTGCATTAAGAGTGTACCCTTCTCTTATGGTCACCAACAGTTAAGCACAAAGATCATTTTCTAAAATGAACCTGATAAAACCCCGACTTCGGACGTCCATGACGGAAAACAGGCTGAAATGTTTGACTTTTTTCATGCAGTTTCTTGATAACATAAATAATAGCACCGTCCCCAAAAAAAAAAATTGTTAAACTGCTGTGCAACTTCGTCTCTTGGACCGCAGCTATCAATATTCCATGTCTTCCCATGAAAACGGTTATCTCCTCGATCTTGCTCTGAAGTCCGTTACAGTTGAATTGTAGCACCTTTGTGTGACTTGGGAGACCAATTGAAATAAGTGGTGTTAGGGAGCTGTTTGCCTGCCGGCCCCTCTGCTGTATGTGCTGCAGACGGTGTGGTAGTGGTGGGCGGCGAACGAAGTGGTGACTCCACCCGGCACAGGCGTTGCACCTTACCGAGGTGGACTTTGTATGCAGTCGTCTCTGGCATACGCAGCAGGTGCAAATTTCTGGCAATTGCCTGACCTAAACGGGGTTAGATCGCAGAAACAATGGCCCTTGGTCGGGTATAAGAATTAATAAACATAGAGCGGACGCGAGAAACAAAAAGATGACAACAGCCCTGGCTCAACACTTGACAACGTACGAACATACAGCAGGCTTCGGCAACATAGAAATTTTGGACATCGAAAGAGGAGAAAGAGAGAGAATGACACTGGAGAGCCTACGAATACAACAACGATTGGACAACGCAATCAACTTTAAGGTAGACGTCGACAACACGATAAACACATATGCAGACGTAATAAAATTAAAACATAAATAAGAATACATTCGAATAATTCTTCGTAAATGTATTACAACTTTCAGATTGTGCAAATTAATGTAAAATTGTTGTCAATATTTAATGTGAGTTTCAAGTAATATTATGTGTGTATGTAATTATTGTTGTGTATATATGTATTTTTTAACTAGCATCATGATACAATAATTTTTAGAAGGTAGTTTCACTTCTTCTTATCCGCCATGTTAGCTATCTGACAGAAAACGTGTTTCGTATTTTTTGTTGTACCAACTTTTTCAAAAAAAAAAAAATCCAGCTTTTGACGTAGGAAAAAAAAAACAAAGAAAAGCCAAACATATAAGTAGAGAAATTTTCGAATATTTTGTAATAATTTTCTTAATAAAAAATTAACTGCTGCTTTCGTGAATATTGCAACACACGGAATAGATGTAAGGACACAGCTATAAGAGCCACCGCACACCACAGACTTTATCGGCCGCCTATTTAAGTGATAGGGCTCGCTTGAAATATGTACCTGAAGATGTATGGAGGTGCGCGCATTACACCAGCTTAATCGCTCTGACCAATAGTTGTGGTGCAATGGATATACTAGCGAGCAAATCTAAATTGGCGGCCGATAAAGTCCGTGGTGTGCGATAGATCTAATCCATTATAAACAAGAAATATTGCTGTTATATTTTCATTTTTATGATTTTTATTCATGTGATTAGCAGTGGCAAAAATGTATGTATAAAATACGTATATTTATATTAAAAATTAAGTGATCAGTTATGAAACATATAAATCTTTACATGTTCTGTTAAAAAATATCTAAAATAACAAGCGATAATCCCCAAGTTCTATATCGTAGCAGTGGCCACATTGCGTGTTTGTCACAGACACGGTTTATGTCAAAATTTTTGAAGTGAAACTACCTTCTAAAAATTATTGTATCATGACTAGCATTATGTTTTTATTAATCATAGTTTTCGTTCTTCATGTTTATTGCATATCGTTTAAATAAAACAGACTCCCTGAAGATGGCACAAGAGTGTCGAGACTCGTAGGAGGGACAAGGAAAAAATATAAACATTTCGCCTTTTTACTCCATCGGCCGAAGCAGCTCCAACGCAGCAAACAAAATTAATAGGAATTTGGCCACAAATATTTAAAACCCGAGTCATTCCGGTACGTAGAACCGGCTGTCGTGGGAATGTGGAGAAGGTTATCTTTGCCCAAGCTGTATCAGTTTATGATTCATGATACGTGGGCAGTCACACAGTGCGGTCTTTCTCTAGAAAAAACCCTATTTTGGTACCTTACATTACAGTGTGCTGTCAGAAAGCCTATAAGAGTTCTAAAACGCTCTCCTTTCTTGCAAAAAATGGTGCCCTTCTACGGTGCAAAATTTGTTTGACGTTACACTCAGCCATGCTTTTGCCTTCTTGTCCTGGTCTAGCTCACACATTTCATAATTTATTTTTTTCAACAAACATCTGATTTTCAGGGCAACTATCTTCGCTGACAAAGCTTTAAAGGGCAGAGGATGTGCCTTTTTTGTCTTACAAGAAGTGACATTTTAAGAAACGAAAACCAAATTTTCTCACCGTTTCCCGTTATTTTAGAGTCGAACACGAAAACACCATTCGATTATTTCACTCCGGTTGACTTCCGCCAGTGGGTAGTCATTTGAGATCCTTTCCAACTCCTAAGCAATTCTGCGGTGTAACCTTTAGATGTTCCGCAGAAAGGCTCGGAATCATGCATGCGCATTAGGGCTCCACGTTTTGCGAGAGAAAAATATCACATCGTAAGTTTCACAAAAGGATGCTGCTTGCTTTTGCATAGGTAGTGCTTAGAAGATCAACGTAAAATCGACTACCTTATTCAATGTAAATAAAAAATAAGAAAATTTAAAATTTTCATAAAAACTTTGACAAGTTATGAGGAAATTCTTTTTTTCTTTCGATTTATAGCAGTCGGTCAGAGTTGTGAAAAATGCATTAATTTTTTAATGCATAGCATTTTAATGTTAATGTAAAAAAATAATGCATTATGTTTTGTAATTTATGCAAATGAAAAATTTAAATGCATTAATTTTGAAAATGTAATGCTTAATAAAATTTTAATGCAGTTCTTCTGAAAAAAATAATGCTAATGAATTTTTTTGCATTAACTTTAATGTTAGCAAATTAATGTTAATGCAATAATTTATTGCATTAAAAATATAAAAAAGCAATAAAAAATCATTAACTCATTTTATTTTGAAGCAAAAGTTTTTTGTTGACATTAAGAGTAATACAGTGAGGTCAGAAAAGGTATTGAAAAGGTATACAAATTTAAATGTTTATGTATAACAAGGTAGCTTTAAATTATAATATGAAAACAAAAAAACACGATTCAATGCTATCAACTAAAAATTACTTCCATAATTGTTAATCAGACTTTTGAGAATGACTAATTTTTCGAAACTTGCATCTCATAAATTTTGACGTTTTGGCGTGTTAGCCATGGTGGCAAATGAAAACAATCGCTCAACTGGAGAAATAGTTTTTGTATAAGAGGAAAATTTTTCAGTGTTTCCATCGTTGAAGTACCATCACTTAAAAAATCTAAAATTTCTCGATTGCACGACTGCGATCCTACAGATTCTAAAACAGAGCAAAGTGTTTTATAAAAAAAAATAGGAAATAATAATTGTACCTACCGCACGAAAAATACCTTCCAAAATCAAAAAAGCTGTGAGGTTTTTGTTCCGGTGCTTCTATAACGTCGGTTTCAAATTCTTTAGCAAATTTAGAAAGTAGTTTTATCAGTCTCCCATTATCGAAATGGGGCACCGTCGTTAATAATCCCGAGAGAAAGGTCATTTTTATGTCCGGACATGTGGTTGTAGCGATAATACAGGGGAATGATTCCGGCTTCAGCGTATAATACGTTTCAAATCTTTTGAATAGTACCTTTTCCATTTCACCACCTGCCTTGTTAAAGAGCTTGAGTTTCCCAGAACTGTTAAGTTTTTCGTATTTGACTTTTACACTTATTATGGTTGGCAAGAAATACCCGAAATACATGTCTTCTTCAGATTGTAGGTAGTTTAAAGCGCCAGCAATTGGCTCCATGAAAATTAAGTATTCTTCTAAGTAATTTAACTCATCGGAACGAAATCGAGAAATATTCAATTTTACGCACAGATCATCAAGCTGTGTCTTATGAATCAATACATTTTTTATCGAGTTATAAAGGGAGTTCCACCTAGTTACCACTGGCCTTGTTAACGCCGACCCAAGGCACTCCTTAATGATTTCAGCAGACTTAGGCCAGTGACATTTTTTCCATAGACTTTCGCAACTAAAATTTACAGATGTTAATACGTGGTTGTGGTAACCGTTTAATTTTTTATTTTTCATAATGAATCTTACCGTGAAATAGCTTCAATATGCTTATTGTAAAGAAATTGTTCTTTCTTCACTATTTTTATAAAATCAGAGGACGATATCAAATTTAGTGTGTGACTAGCACATTTGAAATGGTGAGGTAACTGTAGTTCTACGTTTTCAATAACAGGAAACTCTAGTTCCTCAGCTGCATCGTCATTATTGTTAGTATCGTCATTTTCAGATGGTATGCTCTCTTAAGATTAGAATAAACGATATTGCTACAAAGTTATTAATCATTTACACTTACGTACCTTCTTTTATACCAAACTCCCGAAAGGCTTTCAAAAAATTGGAAGCGTTGTCGGTTATAGTGCTCACTATATTTGCATGATTTAAGTAGAACTCATCGTTTATGTCCACGATTATACTTGCAATTTGTTCGAAAGTGTGAGCACCTGAAAATCTTCTGCAAGCCAAGGCAGCAGATTCTCTCTTTAAATTTTCATTGAGCCAATGCACCGTATACCCAAAAAAGGATCGGTGTTTTGCAGACCATATATCTGCTGTAGTACAAAAATATTTTACGTTTGCAATTTTTGTTTTTAAAATTCGCATGCTATTTTGGTACTCTCCGTGCAACAAATCAGCTATCATTCGTCTATTTGGCACCTTGTAGCCTGTCCCCTCAAAAAGCTCTATAAACTCTCTATTCTCGACAATCGACAGGGGTGAGATCGTGCTGGCGATGAAAGCAAGAACTTTTTTTTTTTAAATGTATTTCGCTTATTTGACACCTTGCAAATTGAACTAAAGCTGTTTTTTTGAGCTTTATATTCCAAAAAATTCATGAAAACTTTCGATATGCAGAAGTTTTAAATGCGTGAGAAAGTTAGAACTGATTCGAAAAGTTCCTTTTATTTTCTTTTTACATTTCAAGCAAGATGCGATAAGAGAACCANGAAAATAGTTTAGTATACCTTTTGATATACTTTGAAAAACTTTCCACTTGTGAAAAGTATCCTGTTGCCGAAAGTCAATGTGTTATCCGTGTTATCACTGCAACTGCTTGAAAAAAATATAATAATTTTTATTAATTCAAATTACACAAAAGCAAGGAAAAATGTTGTTTTATTTAGAGTGACTTTTAAGCTATTTTTTTTTTTACTTTCCTGGAAATAATTCTAGTTTCTGGAGCACCATA
>NW_016180547.1:0-6706 GCF_001687245.7 Rhagoletis zephyria | reverse complement strand
TTTTTATGAGAAGCTGTTTTTCATGGCAGAAATACACTCAGAGGCTTGCCATTGCCTGCCTTATATCTAATTTTTTTTTGCGTTGTTGCTTTGCCAACAGAAAAATAAAATTAAAAAAAAAACAAATGTTTGCAAAAGTTATGCGAAATTCAAAATTTCATTATTTTTCCAGTCTTTCAAGTTAATTTTTTTAATATCTCAAAACTATTAAAAAAAATCATATCTTTTAAAACCAAAAACACCTCCGTGAAAATTTTAGAATCTTTTAAGAACATGTACCAGCAAAAAAAACTTAGTTCAAGAAAATAAAAAAATAGTGAATTTTTGAATTTCGCATTACTTTTGCAAAATTTTTATTTATTTTTTCTGTTAGTGGAAGTTCATTGTAGGTTGAAAAAAAGCTTCTGATCAAATTTCACCCAAATCCAAAGGCGTCGAGTCCAACCATTGATCGATTTGACACGGAATTACCCATATAAATACATATATCGTTGACGATATGTATCTTTATTTGCTTTACGCACTTTTTATATTTATCCATATGGCTTTCCGATTTTTCCATACAGAATTTTACATTACAGAATTGGCTCTAATGAAACCAAGCAATTTCGGGGGCAACAGAGAGTAAATGTGCGCTGCCTCTGGCCACGGTAACGACAGGATTCTTCTGATCTAATCCGCAAGGTGTTCATATGGCCAGCAGTTTGTAATGGCTGTTATGAAACTTAGTAATACTAGTAGTTGTAATAGATCTGTTATGAAACTTAGGTTTGCCTTTTGAAGGGTGACTAGTTAGTTCCCTAGATTGCTTGGTGTCTTCTCAAAATGTGCGGGGCTTATGACTGATCGAATACCTTCTTCTTAGTCACCGTCACTTTTTACAAAATATTTACATATGCTTGTATATATTCGGTTAGACAGTATGAAGCAATTCTCCCATAAACATCTTAGTTTCCGAGATATTTGTTTATATTTATTAGTAAAGATTATATGATTTACAACCCAAACTCTTAAGGATTAATATCTATTCACCATAACCAAGTCTACTGCTAGGAAAATAAAACACAGTCTTACAAATACTACGAACTTAAGTATCACATTTTATTCGTTTTTATAATACAGGTAAATACGTATTTAAGCATGTTTTTTGATAAGGAAAAATAAATCACTTGACCAATGACTTACAAGTTTATCTTTTTGAGCCTAGACTGGCGCCAGAATAATAGTTTCCCGTTGAGATAACCACTTTTGGCGTTAGGAAGATTTCCTTAACTGAGATACATTTTAGCAGTGTCTGGATTGGTTGTCTGGATCCTGCCTGGAGTAACCAATCCTGTTGTTGGCAAGTTTTGTGTTTTGAAAAGCGTTTTCTTGATACAGCCATGACAAGCTCTGACAAGTGACAGCCAGTATTGGGTATTTTCACCAGAGCTAAACTTTTTGGACCAGAGGTAAGACTGGTTGTAGCATACAAGAATTCATCAGAGATTTTTATTTCTGCAGCTGGTGAGATTCTCTCGAAAAAAGTTATTAAGTTAGTTACCAGACTGGCTCTAGCACTCAACACCTTGACTTGGACAACTGATCCTAGTGCTGGCTAGATATTTCTGAAATTGATTTACTTGTTATCATCAGGACAAGCTCTGGCAAGCTTCGACAGTTCATTAGACGGAAGCTGTCCAGAATAATTGGAGGCCCTATCTCAAAAACTTTTCAAGAACGCCCTATCTCAGAATTCGGTTCAAAAGCGCCCTATCTAACGTCAAAATGTATTGAAAATGTGCTGATAAATATAGGGCGTTTTTGAAACGAATTCTGAAATAGGGCGTTCTTGAAATAGGGCATTTTCGAATTGGCGGACGGGATAGGTCGATCTTCCACTCAGCAGTCGATATAAACTTAATTCATTCCAATTCGGACTTAATAAAAATATTAATATAATTATAAGAGTTAATAGTAAATTTTAAGCTAAAACTTAAAGCTCGAAAATACTTCAAACTAAATACATCACACAAATATTTATTAGTCACTACGTCACAGTCTACAAATTATTCGCAAATATTTACACAAAAAGAAATGTGTTAGCAAACAAGAATCAAAGTCGTCATAAGAAAGAAAACAAAATAAAAATCGACCATAAAATAAAATCGAAAGTCTGTACCCACGAAACTTACGTTAAGCAAATATTTACAAAGCGATAATAGAGCGGCATCGCATAGGGATTTACGAAATTCATTAGTAAATAATACAAATAAGACATAATATAGGAGTTTGTCTTACAGCCGGTGGGATCGGAGCGTACAACGGCGAGCAGCGAAGCGACGCAGAATATGTAGAAGATGAGACGGGGATATGCAGTTGAAGGCATTTTGGCGCGTTGGATGCAGCTATCAATTTTTATATCAAATTTATTTTTGGTAAATTTCCACTTAGCCAACAAATTTCACTTTTTAAAGAGTTTATCAGTTCGTGTTTTATGTTCGCGAAGCAACTTGCAAATAAATTTCAAGCATTACACATATTTTACGAGCAAATATTTGGCGGTAAACTCAGCTCAGTTCAATTTAATTGTTAATAAAAATCAGATAAAAAAATCAGAAAGCTATAAATCAGCGAAAAAGTGATCAGCAAGCCATACGAGACGAGTGTCAACTTTCGCTTTTGATAAGCTATCGATTGGTCGATGCTTGATTTACTGCAAGCGGCCGCGCATGCGCAATCGTCAGGAAAGTATGTACGAGTATGTTAATTAAAACTGTCAAGCGCCGTTGGCAGTTGCGGAGCTTTAAACGATCGGGCGTTAAGTGCGAAATCCACAGAGATATTTATGCACTTCAAGTCTTGCTGATCGCAAAAATTCAACAAAGGTCCAGTGCGCCTGCCCAAGTACCAGTTGATGCTTCCAGTTAGGTAATGTGTTGAGCCTTTCAGTTGCCAATGTACGCGTATGCAGTGTTTTGCTTTCGTTAACTACAAAACGTTACTGTGCAACAAATTAGCTGGACTCTCTCCGCTGATCAAGCTGAACTTTTTAGAAAAAAAAATTCGATTCGTACGCGATCACTATTACCGTACGTGTTAATGGCCAAAAGCTAACTGAGTTGTGGGCTCACGCACGAAACGGTAGCACCTCTTAACGCCTTGGTTCAAGCTGACCAGCCACAGCCAAAGCCACAGTCGCAGCTAGTGCCATAAGCGCAGTCGCTGTCATAGCCGCAAACAAGCAATCGCTGGCCAGCAAAACAATTACAACAAGTATCACTCATTTTTAATTTATTTAATTTTTCGTATTTTTCCTATCTCTGTTTACCTGTTGTTGGTGCTGGCGTACGATACTGCCACTGTCAAGATCAACACCGTCGCTGCCGCCTGTCCACTGTGCTGGACAGGCAAGTCTTTCGTTGGCCCGCTGTTGGCAGGTTCATTGCTTTGGTGCTCGAAGACAGCTTCCCCCTTTCGTCTGTTACATAGCCGCCAGCGATTTTGACGTGAAAACCAGTATTTTCGAATTTACTATACTCACTCATGCAAAGTTGCTTGTTTGCATTTTAATTTCTCTTAAACTATCACTTCCATTCTTCCTGAGGCTTCAACATTTTTGCCCGATCATTCAACACTTCTGCCTGGCACATTGGTCATTATGTCGCACTACTTTATGTTATTTATCTGTCTTGTTTGTTGCCTTAATCTATTTATCTTGTCAAGTAGGTGTGTAGTTATAGTGGTGGGGAAAAGAAAAGCATAGCTCTTATTCGAAAAAGACCTTATGAGTTCTTTAAATAAAACAATATTAGGTTGAGCTGTTGATTGTTCCTTATTATTGATCAAATTGGTATCCAGTCTCTGTGATGACGGCCCTATGTATAACGAAAATGTGAGACCCCGCTTCTGCCATGTGAGTCGTTATCTTGCATCAGCTTTTTCTTCGTGGAGCTTTTCGTCACTCAACACCCATAAATTAAACGAAATGAACTCAGAGGCAGTGGATACGTATGTACTAAGTACATATGTACCGGTTGTTGTTGTAGCGTTTACTTAGCCCTGCCTATATAAGAAAAATCATTCAAATGTTTCCGCCAAGCTCAACTAACGCTTGGCCCAGGAAATGTAAAGTCGGGTTTAGTAAGAGTATGTATTGGGTGGTGGTTGATATCCGATGAGATCATTCATTGGACGAAAATTGGAGAGCGTGGTGGGCTTTCTGGCTGAACTACTAGTTTTTTGATACTACTGCGAAGCTAATAGTTATTTATGCACCCTAGGAGCGAATAATACAGTTTTCGTAATCATGTATTTCGTTGTTACGATTGCAGTAATCTTAGTTCTTAAATTTTTAAAATTAAAATTATTTTAATCTAGTGGTAAATTAAACTACGTGTCGGTCAGTGGCGGACCCGCGGGGGGTGTTTTAATACTAAGACGCCATGTTATACATACATATGCGCCATATTAAAACACCCCCCGCGGTTCCGCCACTGACTGACACGTAGTTTAACCCCCAAAACCCCCCCGCTAGATCCGCCACTGCTCCAAATACGTATAGGGCGTAGGGAAAAGCCGAATAAGCCAAATTTGTTGTTATAGTGCACAAAGATCACATGGTAATAAAAATAATAGCAAATATGAACATACCATGTTTCACGTTCGTATTATTTTACACATCACTGTGCTTTGTAATTTCTAGGTTATCAATTTCGATCATTTCATATTCATCTTTTCACTTTTTATGCTTTGCACTTTTCCACAGTTTGTACACTACTTATGTATGCATTTGATAGATATATGTACATTGCGGTGGGCCTTAAATGTAGGAAGCAAATCTTTATATCAGATTTCCTAAGTCTCAACGCTTACGTCGATGCTACTATAGTCGAAGATATCAGATATAAATTTTGATGCCGATTGGAGACGATTAAGGCGTGTCGCACATGGGGCAAAGTTCAGATTCCTCTATGGAGGCTCAAAAAATTAAAATTATTATTTTTTTCATCTAATACCTCAAATCGATACTACCATAGTCGATGATATCACATATAAAGTTTGGCCCCAATTGAAGTCGGTTAATGCGTGTCCAACTGTCGCACTTGTTCATGGAGTTCCACCTCCGCCGCTCATCACTGATTTTTTTTTAAGTTTTTGAGTCCATAAAGGCATCTGGCTTTTGACCCCTTTGCTACACGCCTTAATGGTCTCCAATCGGGGCGTAAATTTTTATGTTATATATGTGACCGCGGTATTACCGATTGAGGGGCTGAGACTGAAAAAATCGTTCATTTGATTTTAAGGACCACCATAATGTACATACATGCATATAAATTTAAATATGTATGTATGTACGTATTGACAAGTTCAATTCTTTAGTATCGCGTTCCAAAACAATCTAGTTCCAAACTGACGCTGTATGGACCATTCTGCTGTGCCGTTCCAACAATAGGAGAATCGAATCTTAAGCAGCTATCACACGATTTGTATATTTGTACAGATTTGGACATTTTCACAGTTACACAGTTGTTTGGAAAGTTGTTATTGGGCTGAACTTATTCTCGATACAAATTTCTAAACAACACCACCCTCTGACTGCAAAAATGTAGAAATCTGTACAAATCGTGTGATCGCTGCTCTATGGCAAGATTTACTCGTATTCATTTTCGAAAAGTGATTTAACTTTAAACTAAGCCTGGTTATAAACTCACTAGACGCACACAAGTTCATGACTAGTTTAATTCCCAAAGGGGTAGTGGTAGATTATTAAAGGCAGATTGCTATCTTTTGGTCAAGAATAGTTCCAACTATGTATGTATAAGTACATAGGTATCCATGTGCCTAACTCTTGAGATGCATTGCTCTTTACCTACATAAATTCCAATTATTAATGAAGTTGTCATATTTGTTGACATCTTTTATTGTGCTTTACGGCATTGATATGTAGATATGTAGGAAGTTACAGGTAATACATAGAAATGCCGAACGTTGTAAGCGCTCAAGAACAAATGCTTTCAATGAAAGAGTTTAGAAATTTTGTAGAAAGTGCGTGGGTTGCTGTTGCATTTTCAGCGGTAAGTTGCATGACATGTTAATTACTTTATTCCCATATATAAATAGAACTTTCCATATGCATTTTAAGGTGAAACGAAATTATTGATTGATCATGATAAGTAAATAATCTAGAAAGTGAATGTGCATTGTTACTAAGTAGGTGAAGTGGTTTCATACTTTCTTGCGCCCTAATTTGGGAGCAATAAAATTGTTATACTTACTTTAAATGCTTTTCCAAGATTGTTAGCGAACAATTGTTAGGTCGAACCCAGGACCTAGGGAGTGGTAGTAAGCACATCTAACAACTTAGACACTTAAAACCACACAATTTAGAGACTAAATGCACAGAAAAATAAAATCAACTGCTAAACTGCGACTACCTATGCCTCGCGCCGTAGCAATTTCGTAGAAGTAATTAATGCATGTAGGGTAGTAATTAAAACATCAAAATCAGCCAAGAAATTTTCAAAATTTTAAAATAATGTTTATGCGTCGCTACTTGGGTGCGAAAACTTAACTTTTTTTTTAATCTTCCAAATTTTGGAGCTCGATTCGATTTTTAATGAAAAATGTTTGTGGAAAGCAACAATAATTTACAAATGGTAGAAGTTATAGCTGCTCTTTTGGACCATTTCATTTCGAAGGACCGCGCTTATGTCCATACATTTAT
>NW_016180546.1:0-6707 GCF_001687245.7 Rhagoletis zephyria | reverse complement strand
CCATTTGAATAATTTTCAACGAATCTCTTTCTTGTGCTAAGGTTATTTATCATTACCCATTATTTATTATTACCCATTATCCAAATATTTATAATAGTCTAATTTTTTGCTCAGTGCTCATTGAAATAATTGATTTTGAGTCAATTGGCTTTAGTAGTTACTGATTTATCGCAGTTTTCGTATTTTGTGTACATAAATTACCGTTATATGGGATATTCATTAGATGTCTTAGCTAGGCCCTAGCCAAGGCTCGTACCCAGTTTGGTACTGATTGGTGACGCGGCTACTGAGATACAGCATCTCATCATAAGTGGGCGGAATCACGTCCATTTTCCAACAATGTCATGATAATACTATTTTTTACCAAAATTCTGTTTAGCATACTAATTTTCAAAAATTTGGATCCAATATTTACTGAAATATCTTAGTTTTAAATACCGTTATATGGGAAGTGGGCGTGGTTACGATCCGATTTCGCTCATTTTCAGTACCAATCTACCTTGGATAAATGGGAAACCTACATACCGAAATGAAAAATATATATTTGGCGCTAAACTTTTGGTAAGTATTTGTCGAACCACGTGTTATTATTTTTGTAGTTAGTGAGGTGGGTTAGCGTAAACTTCCTTCTTTTCCCACCCCTGAATGTGGATCAACTTGATCGGACCTAGCATGCGTGTATCTATAAATAATTTTTGTGAACTATATAAATTATTCAGATTGTTTTGTTGTTATCAAATACTGTTTACTTAGTGTTTTTGATTTTATTTAATCAGGTTTTATTTTTGGCCATCCTCTTAAGCATATATGCTATGTATGTACCTGTATAAGGGTGGTGCAAAATTTTTTTTTGTAGCAAACCCCCAGAACTGACGATAAGCGAAAATGTGAAGACCCGTATTTTTTATTTTTTTATTTTCAAATCGGGGCTTTGAAGCTTTCCATTTATTTTACATGGGGAAAATACAATTTTTTCGTAGAACTACTATTTACTATACTTGGTTAAAAACAAATGTTTTTGTATCTTTTTTGGGATCTTCAAAAAATTTAATTATGATTAATATTTAACTTTAAAGTTTTGCTAACTGCTTTTTCATAACCGATAATCTTATTTTTTAAATATATACAGAAAGGTACTTTTATTCGATCGAAGAATATTTGATTTTAATGATTCTATAGCAATTATAGGAAAAAAATTTTGGAAAATATCAAAGCCTTGCATGAGCGTGTTTGCAATTTTGAAAAAAAGACTTTTATTTCATAAACGCACTTTAGCACTTGACGAAATTTTTCTGCAAACTTAAGCAGTGATGACAGTACAAAGAGAAGAGATGATAAGTAGGAGTGACAAATGAGGATTTAATTAAAATACTTGTTTAGCTTTTTTAATATTTGATGACTAAAACAGTCATTTTGAAAAAAAAAACTAACCGAATCCGGAAACAAAATGTCTCGTCTTCTCTATTTATGCATTTTTTTTATTCTATTTACTAATATATTTACTTCAGTTTAATGCACCATCACGGCTTGGATTCGAGTTCTCATTGTCACATAAATTTCTTATTTTGATTGATCCTAACAGCGAACCAGTTGAAAAGGCAGAATGCAAGTTTTGCGCATAATAATAAGCGTGTTATATCCATATAAGTAAGTAAGTATGTGTGCATATACATACGTATGTATTCATTTTTTTTATGTCAAAAATAATGCGTTTATAACTAAAATGGATATATGTATGTATGTATGTTTCTTTGGATGTGCCTAATTGCGAGAAAAATGTTTGAACATTGGCACAGGTTCGAAATCTATATTGTTTAAACTTCGCTTCAGTATTCAAAAAAGCGCACAGCATAAATTCATAAAACCATAATAAATATATAATCTGCCAATAAACTAGTAAGCATTGCCATAAATAAAATGATTTACGTTTTTTTTTTTTAACAAGTTCCATTAAGTTTATTTTAGACACTTTCCTCGAAATTATATCATATTTTGGTGAATGAAAGAACGCTTTCAACTTGGCGCAACCTAAAAACTTATTTGAGATAAACTATGGAAAATTCAGTATTAAAAGAATTTCTACCTGGGAAAGGGAAAGAATGAAATTGGTGCGAAAATTGTGGTAGAAAAGTACGCAAAGTAGGCAATTAGTAGTGAAATTCGCTTTGTAAATTCTAATGTATTTGCAGCAATTTTGGCATTTTAAATGAATTATTGGACGAAATATTAAGATATATAAAAAGAGCAAAAGGGTTCAAAGTTGAAGTAAAACTACTGTGAGTTTTATTTAAACATCGAATTTAAAAACAATTTAAGTTTTCATCAGTTAATTGTGCTTTATATGCATATGGGGCATTCCATACGAAAACGGACGGGGTTCAAACTTTATGTGTCTGATTTGTTTCAACTTTTTAGGGTGATGCATAAAAATAAATAAATATGAAATTTGGGCTTGATTAATACGTTTTTAAAAACTTTACAAACACAAAAACAAAAACCAATCGATTTAATAGTTTTCAAAATATCTCGCGAACGGAGCGAGGAAAACAGTTGAAAAAATTACACTTGAAAATTCTTTATGAAAAGAAATGTTTTAAAATTTGTTTTCTTGAAAAATTTTTTGATACAAATTTTTTTTTTTTAAATATTCCATCTCAAAAAAAAAAAAAAAATCATAATGGTAGCTCCGAGTATTACGCAATATTTAAGTATAGTATTTAGAGATGGGCGCGGGATAGCGGGACCCACGGTACTGATTTAAAATTGGCCGGGATGGGCGTTATCGGGAAGATCTGTAAAAATATGACGGGCGGGACGGGACCAAAATCCCTTCCCGACACTCCCGATAAAATCTTCCTTAAAAACGATGTTTGAAATATGCAAATATGTCGGGATGGGCGGGTTCGGGACTTAAAAATTGAATTTCGGGTTGGGCGGGTCGTGATTAAATATTTAGTCCCGTGCCCATCTCTAATAGTATTATGGGGTGCACTCTACAATAATTTGAGTTATGATTTTTTTTTTTACACCAAAGTTGAGTAAAATAAGTTGGTATATTACAAATTTAAAATTTTGTATTTTTTTTTAGAATTTTTTCGAGTATGCATTCTTGTAGCCCATTAAATTTTAGTATAATAAATGCAAGTTTTGAGCTACTTAAATATTGCGCAATACTCAGAGAGATTTTTTTTAAATTTTTTTTGAGATGGCATATTTTCAAAAACTCATTTTTTTATCAAAAATTTGTTTGGGAAAAATTTTTCAAGAATTTTTTTTTTTAATATTTCCTTTCATAGAGAATTTTGATGTGTGTATGTGTGAATTTCAATATTTTATATGTATCTACGTGTTATAAAACATAAATTTTTTTTGTTCTGTAACTCAGCTCTTACTACCGAACTAGCTCAATTAGCTGAATTATAGTTGAAAAAGGTGAACGAACTAAGAATCAGAAGAGCTAGTTCATTGAGCTGAATGAACTAGAAGTGCACTAATCTTTAAACTGAACTAAAAAATCCAGCTCTAGTAGCTACCATCGATGAAGCGTTAAGGACTCTTGCATCGTTACATGATTTTTTTTTCGAACGGAAAACCGCAAAAAAAAATTTTTTGAAAGCTTCGGTGTTTTGTTTCCCAAAAATGAGTACAACTTCGACAAATGCAAGAAACTTTGTGAAAATAAATTTGCATCGGAAGCCAAAATATTGTTTGTGATTTTTCGAAATGTTTCAATAAATTAACGGTACTCTAAAATTTTTATATGAGCTTTGAAGTCGGTATTATTATTTTTGCTCTAATGCTATTGCATACAAAAAAGTCGTACGTAAATTTTTAATTAACAAAAAAATTACATATTTTTCATCTTTCTCACTTCAAAAAAATGCAAACATATTTACCCACACAAACAGCGGGCCGCCTCAGCATTGTCGAAGTACTGATTTATGCTGTGCGATAGTTTGATTAAAAGCTATTTGGGTTTAATTTTTTAGATGTTATCTAATTTAATTAAAAAGCTAAATCAAAGAGTTTCTTAAAGTGAATTCCTTGGTTGATAATTAAGCAGTTTTCCGGTTTGCACTATTTTGCTATATTCAACTAAAGTTGTTTACTATATTAAGTCACTAAGACACTTTTTATGTATGAACCTATGTACATACATAGATACATACATATGTGCGAACATTTTCATAATAGAACTAAAGTGCGAATTATATTTTTTTCTTTTTTCAAAATGATCTTCTGCATTTTCGTTTTATGCTTTCATTGCTTTTTCTGCTGCTCTTGAACTGGTTTCAGCTTTTGATAGATATGTACTAATAAAGCTGGCAAACGTGCGTTTTTGCTTTAGTATAAATATGCAGCATTTGGTTTTAGGTAGCATCAGTATTCCTAGACACATCACTTAGCAGCAAAGAAATGAAATTCCTGGTTAGTATTTAGCTGCAAATGTCTAATTCGATTTATTGGTTTAAAACTTTTACGGTAAAATTTTTTTTCTATACAGATTGTTTTCGCTTGCCTGCTGGCTGTCACCTTTGCCAATGAGGATGCCAACGTACTCAAACAGGAACAAGAAGTTGAGCCTGATCACTTCAAGTATATACTCGAACTGGACAATGGAGTGAAGCTGCAACAACAGGGTCGCTTGGTTGGCGATGATGATGTGGGAATGTTGATGGCAAATTCGAATTCATTTCGCCCGAAGGTGAGAAGGTTGATCTGGCCTACACCGCTGATGAGACCGGTTACCATCCAGATCCCAGCAACAAGTGGATCCATCCAATTCCTGAACACATCATTCGATCAATTGAATACATTAGGACTCACCCTAGCAAAGAATAAGCCATATTGAGTGCTTTTAACTAATTTTAAAGTATTTTTGGAAATTTGGAAAGAAATATAGTATGTGCATATGTGATAAGATTTAATGCGATTTATTTTCCTTGCGGCAGCGGTTGGGTTTTCTCTATGTCACAATGAAAGATTGTTTAGCTGCAGCTCTAAAGTCATCTCCTGTAGGGTATGTTCTCCATATTTGTTCTATTCTCAGCAACCGTGCGAATGCTAAGCAGATTTGAACAACGGGCTCTAAAGGCATCATCGGCATTTCTGACAGGAGAGTAACTAGGTACTTGTCCTTAAATTTGGTGAACCAAGACTTAATCGAAAGTTATTTTGCTGGTAAATCCAGTAAATTCAAGAAGAATTATTCGGGATAGTTTACCACTTCACTAGGAGCCACAAGAATGTAGATTTAAGTGGCAATTCATTGTCAGGAAATTGTTTTTTATTTCGAAATTATTAGCACTAATTCGACATTCTTTGTGGCCAAACAAACCTCGCTCATAATCAGGAATGACTAATAGCTTTCAAATCTGGAAGATTGATGTTAATCTAAGTATCTTTCATTGCCAACACGTTGAAAAAATTGTCCATTCAATGGGATTTCTCGGTCTGCATTCTTATTGTAAGGCGTAATTTCTTCAAAAGCGGTGATTGCTTCTAAAAAAGGCCAGTGTTTTATTAAAAAAAAGTGTTTGATGTTGCTCGCAACAGGCACCGAACCAGGGTTCAAAATATTTGGCTACGGTGTCCGGCTTGCTATTATTAAAAAGTACCTTTTATTTTGGAATTACAGTGCAGTAAATATTGGGCAGTGTTAGCGGACCTTAAATAAGGCAGCTTTTTTGGTTACTCAATCACTAGAAGGGACATAGATCTTTTAAAAATACCTCAAATCAAGTCACCCATTAGCTATTTATTTAAATGCCAATACGCTTTGCGTTCTCATATGATGGTCTTTTTAAATATATGAATACATATATCGTGCATCCTTACTTTACCTTTACAAAGTTCGTTTCTTAAGTCTTTCGATCTACAGTGGAAAATACTTGCGTTGTTTCTTACAGCGTCGTAAATAATCCCAGTTTAGCAGTGACAATTTTCTTTGAGTTATTTTATTATCATAATTTTTTTATTAATTTTCTATATATTATCTATTATATATTTCCAAAAAAAATCTTTTCCTACCAATATTGCGATATATTAAATGTGAGATTTTATGAGTGAATGAATTTAGAGTATGTTTGTTGCTCTCCCACGCTAAAGCGGCTGAAAGTTTTTTTAAGGAAATTTACCAAAAAGATAGGTTGCATCCTGGATTAGTATATAGGACACTTTTTCAAGAAAGTTGCCACCTTTTCAAAAAGTAAAAGCAAGTAATAAGCACCTTAAATAAAATATTCCAAAAACCTGTTCAAGAGTAATTTATTTCGGAGATCATTTAAAGGCAGTGACCACCTTTTCAAAAGCTCAAACCAATTTAATTAAAAAGATAATTGAAAGCATAATTTTGGAAATATTTTTAGGAAATTCCAAGTCCATTTAATAACCAAATTAAGTGTAATATTTCTGAAAATATTAAATCAAATTTGTTAATGCGGGTGCCAAACGAGAGCTATAACCAAGCTTAATTTTTCAAAGCAGGTTGCCACTTGCCCAAAAAGTTAAAATCGATTTAATTAATAAGTTTGATGACTTCTTTTAATAAAAAAGCATTGGTGTTAATTGAAAGAGGTTTAAGACGGCTTTATTTATTTACTTCTATTTATAAATTGGTTTAAAAATATTTACTTCAAATATATTTTTGAGTAGTTTTTTTCGCTTTTAATTATTCGCTTATTGTTTGATAGCTGATTAAGATTGCT
>NW_016180545.1:0-6707 GCF_001687245.7 Rhagoletis zephyria | reverse complement strand
TCCAAGGACTAAAGCTAAAAGGCTTTCACAAACAGCCGTCAGATTCGCCGGACCCCGCTTCCGGTTGCGGCTGATTATTTTCTAGACGGGGCAACCTCGATATGGTCTCATTGAGTAAAGGGTGACTACTCCAGTTAGTCAGATGGGGCACGTATCCGCCCATCAAGGAATGTGCAACTCAAAGGTTTTTCTGATCTAAGATTTCGCACTTAGGGTTGTAAAAGAAAATTGAAACAAGCTGCAATAATTCAAAAAACTCTAAAAACAACTAGAATTATTCCAAATCATACTATTTAAAACAAGTTCAGAAAAACATGCAATAACTTATTAAAAAAAAGTTAAAATAAGTCTTAGAGTGATTTTTATTTGTTTGAATTTTGATCTAGAAAAAACTTTTAACTAAGTTTGCTATGCTCTTTTTTAAATAAAAATTATCTTTACTTTTAATAGTTTTATTGTAATTTTTAGTCATGACTTCAAATAAAATATAAGCATTTTAACCGCATTAAAACTTTGTAAAATAAAACCGGCTCATCAGGTTTTTTCTTAATTTAAAAATTGGGAACCGGTTGTTGTTCTTGTTTAAAAATCACTTGTTTGTGTAACAATATTTATATATAACTTTACTTTTTAATTTTAATTAACTTTATATTATTTATTTTTGTATTTTATTTTAATTTAATTTTATTTTATTTATTTCGTTATTCGCGCAAATATATATGTCTGCGCTGATACATATATGTACAAGCAGTGTTGGCACTAATAGATTGATTTTTTAATCAATTAGTTAATTTGATTAAATTTAATCCGACTAAACAGTTAATCGTAACCCCGATTAAAAAAATTAATTTTTAATCATTAACCCTTAATTTGATTAAGTAGGTTTGGTGATTAATTAATTTATGGTGGAATTTTCCTGTGCACACAAATCCAGTAAATCGGGTACGGGTAAGTCGGGTTTCCTCATCAATCTGAGCAATTTGGTGTACATTTTCATTAAGATCTATAACAAAAGACGTTTTACAAACTACGTTTTAATATCCCTCTGCACATGTGCGCTGCGTTGTAAATGTTCCCATTTTAATTATTACTAATAATAATAACTATAATTTTTTTTTTATAATATGTGCTTTTTATAAGCGTAAAACACAAAATAATTACTACAACTGGTGTTTGGTTTCAAATTCGGACAAACTAGACAACTTAATCAGATTTTATTTTTAATTAGATTAACGATTAATGATGCCAATTAATTAATCGTAATCGCAGCCAGCGATTAACGATTAAAAAATAAATCGAATATTTTATTTTTCAGGCGAGAAATGTAATTTTGGAATTTTAAAATTACTACGGTGTATTTTTCTCAAAAACATGATTTATAAAGACATAATTCATTTATAGATAAACAATATATAACATAATAAAATAAAATGTCTATCATACTTGGGCGTACAAAATTTTTGATTCCTATTTAGCAAAAAATCGAGCTCACGATCCGGCCCTGGCTTTCACAGTTACGTTCATAAATATGTACATATGTGCGTAATGTAAAAGTATCTTCTTACTTACCAAACTCACTCGTAGCTGAATTTTTTTATTAATTTCTTAGTTTCTGGTACATATTTAAACAACTTACTCATATTATTCCACTAGCCGAATGAAAAGGTGTTAGAATTTTATGCAATTCTCCAATGAATATCGAGAATCAAATTATCAATATTATGTGCTGGCTTTTGCGTTGGGTAGTATGGGTATGTATGAATATGACTACATAAACATGTGCGCAAACATTTACATACACGCGTACATATGTATATAGATATGCACGTTGCCGAACCCACGCGACACGACCACAAGATGTTCTTCATGGCGAACACACGAATTTCACTTTTTCACATAATTTCTTAGCAGCAATGAAATAAAATCGCACTATTTATATTTTCTATTACTACTTGCACTTTTAATGCTATTGCACATTTGAATACAAATTAAATAAATCATTTTAACATTTTTGCACAATATTTTCCTACTTATCGGATTGAACACGCGCACCATACGAACTTAAGTATGCACATATATCCGCACAGCAAAAGTTTACTGAATATTGAAAATTAACCTACACCACTCTCAGACCATCTCGGCTAATTTACAATTTCCAAATATTTATTTTTCCAGGTCCTCACTTTAAAAAGAGTTTGAATAAAGATAGGTAACTCACTCGAGAAGACTCTCAATTTGCAAATTTGCAAATTGATTTTCCGCTAACCGATTTCGCAGCAAAAAAAAAGCATTTCAAGAGCTAATGAAGAGGGCACGGGAAACGGAAATGAACTCTCAATCACAGAGAGGTGGAGAGCATGTAGGCGTTTGTGCTTCCGCTTAAAATAAAGACAAGATGAGTGAGCCAGTGTTGGGAAATGAAATTGTTCCTTCAGTACGAAATCTATACATAAACTGTACTCTTCGACTGTAACGTGTATCTACTTTTTAATTTACATATACATTTAACATAAATGAGTGTGCACACATTTTAAGGTACTGTTCCTAACAAATAATTTTTTTTTAACTTATTATGAATGGGTAAAAGAGACATCTTTTTTGAATGCAGTACTAAAACTTGGCATTTTAATAGTATTTCAAGTGCTTCTCAAAACTTTACGACACGCACATATTGACAAGATTGGCAAATGCAGTTTATACTTCAACAAATCCCGTATAAATTCAAGGTTTAATTTTTGCGCAACATTAAAAAAATCAACAGACTTTCATAAAAATTTCGAGCTTTTTAATTAGATTTCCTAGAAATACATATTTTGAGCATGCAGTTATGTAGCCCGATCAATTTAAATAAAGTGCAAACGAAAATAGCTGCGACTTATCGTTGATTTTTAATATATTGTTTGTTTGATGAAGGTGTTGCTAATTTTCTTCATTAAAAAAAAATCGTCGAACATGCTTAGATAATATGGAAGAAAATTACCGACATTGTCATCAGCGGTAAATCCCAGCTACTTTAAACTTGCATTTTATTATACTAAGATTGAATGAGCTAAAAAACTGCAAAATATAAAAAAAAAATTTAAATAGAAAACTCGAAATTTTTACGAAAATTTGTAGATTTTTAATGTTGTTCAAAGATTTAAACTTATTTTCATACAAGTTTTGTTTTTTGTTTTTTTTTTTAGGGAATGTCGGCCGCTGTGGTGTAGTGGTAAGCAGTGCTCATCAGCACCTGGGTTCAAGCCCTGGGCAAAGCAACATCGCAAAAAAATAAATAAGAAAAAGGTTTTTTCTTAACAGCGTCCCTCGGCAGGCAATGGCAAACCTCCGAGTGTATTTCTGCCATGAAAAACAGCTTCTCATAAAATTACCATCGCCGTTCGGAGTCGGCGTAAAACTGTAGATCCCTCCGCTTTGTGTGACAACATCAAGGCGCACGCCCACAAGACGGAGGAGAAGCTCGGCCAACACTAACATATGTGTAAGCGCCAATCTATCTATATTTTTTAGGGAATAAACTATATTTTTATGAACAAATAATTAAAATTAAAAAATAACAAAATAAATAGTCAAATCTAGTTAATATGTGAGTGTCATTAAGTTATGATATTTAAGAACATCTCTTTCTAAATTAACGATGACACTGTTTCTCTATGAAGCTGATTTCGACAATTTGTTTCAAAAAGATTTAGTATCGAAAATAGTTTTTCAAAACTTACCTAGAAATGTGAGGTTGAAAGCACACCTTGTGTTATGTTGCAATGGTTCGTTCAACACCTTTTTTTTCTAAACTTACAAAGACAAAAACAAGAAGAGGTATTCATCACAAAATTGTACTAAAAAGTACTGAGTAGTAGGAAAGCATATTGTAAACGAAATTGTATCAAAAAAAGTACAATTGTACCAAAAATGCCAACACTGGAGTGAGCTACATAGTACATACATACGTGTGTACATATGTACATACCCTGCAGGGAAACCGCGGACTAGTGAATCAAATTTCTAGTTCCGTACAAGGTCTTTATCGCCAAAAAGGACCTAGTCCGATAGGAACTAGATCCCCACCAGGCCAAAATCGGCGAAAAGTGGTACTTTTAAGAAACTAATTTTTCAGTTTTTTTCACTATAAATCTATATCTAAAGTGACGAATTTAGAATTGGTTCGGAACTATAGAAAAAGGGAAGCAGAACGAACTAGATCCTATTTGTCGAATTTAGAACTATTTCAGAACTATCGTATAAGGGATGCAGCGGGGGGCTTGTTTACTTTACATAGATATGTGTTCGGCGGCTTTTTCGTTCAAATACGCTTCTATTCTGTGCTTCGCAGATGCTATTTCATAGTTTGGTAATACAAAACAAAGCTTTGTGTTAACATATTAACATCTTGGGACCGTCTGGAATCTAACCAATAACAGCGAGCACCTCTGCAACGTCAGCTACAGCAAGGTATGTAAACGTACATTTCTTACAATCATTCAAACAAATTTAATTTCAAATTGAAAAAAAACGTTTCTTTGAAAATAATGTAAAATCGCACACGACAGAACTGAAAGGTTGAAAAATCATAATACTTTTTTCTTTCGTCTGTCGATTTTAGAACTGTTTCGGAACTATAGAATTTAGGACTAGTTCGGAACTATGGAAAAAGGGATGCAGCGGGGGGCAATTGACACTTCCTAGGACATCGCCATGTTAAATTCGTCAGTTGCTTGCATGGGTCTAAATGTACTAGAAGCGCCCCAGTTCAGAACTAGAGATTTTCCCCACAGGGTACACACTTCATACAAGGATACATATGTTGACATACTTATGCGTACATATGTACATTAGAGTGGTCCAAAAAGAGTAAAGTCGGAATTTTAAAGCCACCACCCCAAGGATTGTTCTATACCGAAAAAATATACCCCTATTATTTATTTTGAATTACCAGGCTCACAAAGTCACTGTTCGATTGAAATTCACGCGGTGACACTAAATATAACATAGCATCCTCGCTATAACAACTCTGCTATTTTCCTTAACCTGCCCAAATACCTTGGATCTCACTTTTTCGCACTGAGTTGTCTTACCGCGTTTTTTATCCATGGAATTTACCGATTCGTAGTGATGTCAAATATGATTGACATTTATGTTGTCTAGGTGCCCTTATTTGGAGCTTTTGTTTGGAGCAAACACCTTGGTGCTGTCATTTTGAATGGTCTATTTGCATATTTCATGAAGGGCAAGGCGAATTTATACAAGCTGGTGTTACTCGTCTGGTCTGATTATGCATACTTCGCATAACTTCGCACAACTTCGCTTAACCTTCAAATTGTAATTTCGTATGTTCTTTGCATGTATTTTTTAACCGACTTCNTTTTTTTTTTTTTTTTTTTTTTTTTTTTTTTTTTTTTTTTTTTTTTTTGTGTATGTTACCGCATAACTTTGGACCACGTCAACCGATTTCGATAATTCTTTTTGCAAAGGTAGTGACTCAGAGGTGGTCCCATACTAAACTGGTTGAGATGCGATCAGTGGATCTTGAGATATATATATATATATATTTATTTTATATGGGAGTTGAAGTCGGTTTTTTTTTGCTAAAAATTACTTGTTATGTACTCCATTACGCAGAAATTAGCAGAACTTTTAAAAACTTAGCGATCTGTTTAGTTTAGAATTTGCTTCACATTTTCTTAAGTTACATTTTTATTGCACTGGTATAAATGGTTGTGCGAAGTTATGCGAAGTATGCATAATCAGACCTTTAATGTCAAAATGATGTGTTTGTTGTAATGGGAATTCGCCTTGTCTACAACAAGCACATCATTTTGACATTAGAAAGTACTGCGGCGAAAATCTAAATTCGCCATTAACACCACCTTGTATAAATTCGCCTTGATGTAGGGTCTTGTGTTGAGAGACTTCACAACCATCTCGAAATGTCAATTTAATACAACTTTGCAGATGTTCTGATAACTTTCGCATAGAAATAGAACAGAGTGAATTCATTAATTTCCAAATGAGAGCACGAGGCTCAAGCGGTTGGCCTATTGGTGAACGAACAAAGACAAAATGCGCACTACCTTCACAGTGAATAGCAAATGCTCATCGTTGAGGCACATAACCTCTTCTTTTTTTTATTGTAGAAACCATAGCACGGCCCTCCGTAACAGACTTTTTCTGGAAGAAGAAGGTGCTCTTTGCCACGTCGGAGGGCATGTCTGTGAGTATACCGACAAGGTACATCTCTATAAATGACATTTCCTGGACGTCATTCAAGGACAAGCTAAACCTGACCAGAAAAAGCACGTAACGTTTGAACGAATTCGTTCTGGATACAGTTGAAGGCTGAAGTCGTCCAAAACAGACCGCGTTATACCGAAGGTGGACGAACTACCACATGACAAGTCCGTGCATCTAACGACTTCAATCTTTGTTTTCATCCTGCTTATTTCTTAGGGCTTCCATTTGAAGGCACTGTGGATGATCGATCACTTTGCCAGCATCTGCAGGATTGGTGTTACAGACGTCAGTTGAGATGAGGCTGCTGTTAAAATTGGCTCATGTGCCCTAAGGAGAATGTCTAATAAAAATAGATTAAACTAAAACTTTATTTACTCCCAGAAGGGGTATGGAAAATGGGACTTTTTAGTTCTTTTATTCTGAGCCACTGTTATTGTTTATTTTTGTTTATTACAGCCTAAGGCCGAGCAACAAGAATA
>NW_016180544.1:0-6707 GCF_001687245.7 Rhagoletis zephyria | reverse complement strand
AATATCGTGGTGTTGATAGTCGCAAATTATGGAAATTTTACTCTATGAGTTTTTATGCAAATGTCTTCAATTTTGCTCGCACTGGTAGGGATTTACATACAACAAAGCCCTTTATTGCGTTAATGTGTAATGAAGTATGTGTATGTGTAATGCTTAGCTGATATACAAAACTTCAACACAGTTGTATGTATGTACATATATATACATATATGAAGTTTACAAGA
Organism: Rhagoletis zephyria; assembly: GCF_001687245.7. NCBI lineage: Eukaryota > Metazoa > Arthropoda > Insecta > Diptera > Tephritidae > Rhagoletis > Rhagoletis zephyria. The sequence continues at coordinate 6,483 of NW_016180544.1, read as the reverse complement.
AGAGCGTTTAAGTAGACACAGACATTAATGTTATGCTTACATAATTATGTAAAATTGTAGGAAAAAGATATTTATCTTATCTAAATCGATCCTCTTCTCTGTGTTACCAAGGCACTTTTGAAACCACTGCACTGATTAGAAAAATGTTTGACTTATAAAAATGAGTATCCGTAGATGCATCATTGCCTGCAGAGGGGCGATCGCTATCAGAAAAAAAACTTAATTTTCTTTTGTTTTTGATGTTTTTTAGATACCTGCAGTGACTCAAACAAATGAATACGTGTTGATTTTCTTCAAATATTTGAAATGTTTTTCGAGATAATTTATTTTTTTTTTTTATATAAAAATAAGGTATAAGCTTTAACAAAAACTGTTGAAATCACAGTTTCAAACTTTATACAAAATTTAGGAAAATTCAAGAAATTTTCATCAAAACTTCAAGTTTTTAATCTGAATTTTTAGAAAACTTTGGGGTATGAAGTTTTAAAGTTCATATAATTTTAGTCTAATGAAGTGCAAGTTTCTAACGGCTAGAAAACCGCATTGCTGTTTGAGATTTTTTTTTTTTTTTTGGTAACGTATTGTTGCACTTTTTTCACATAAGTATGAATTTCTTATGAAATAAAACGCGGGAGATCGTCAGCAACAAAATTTCAAAATATCAACGCAATTACGCTTGTTATATTTAAAAAAAAAAAAAAAAAAAAAAAAAAAANCGAAAAAGTAGCATAAAAAAAAAAGAAATTCTCAAAATCCAACGCGATTTTTTAGCCGTTTTAGGCACAATAGACCTAAGGTCGCAGTGCACAGCCTCTAACATTCTATCTATCTAGCCGTTTGAAACTTGCACTTCATTGGACTAAAATTGTATGGGCTATAAAGCTGCATACCCGAAAATTCTCAAAATTCAGAATAAAAAGTTGAAATTTTGATGAAAATTTGTTGAATTTTCCAAATTTTTTTTATAAATATTGAAACTGTAATTTAGATGGTTTTGATTAAAACTTATATGAATATAACAAAAAAAATTTACCTGGAAAATTCCAGCTATTTTTGCTCGTCTCCACGCCAAATAAAGTTTTTTTCTTTATCTTTTTCTGGAATTCCTGGCACAGCTGGTTACCAACCTAACTGAGCATCATTAGAAGCGATGAAAGACGGGCCTAGGCGCAAAAGTGAAATGGGACGTAAGAGGTGGAGGCCAAAAATTAAAGAAATTTATTTTTTTTTTCCTAGTAAACCAACTCCCCTGGGAAATTCTTATATGTCATTGGTTTTTACCGTTGACAAGCAATGGGACATATATGTCCCTTAAGATTGAGGGATCTCAGGTGTGCTTTAAGTGTGCTAACTTATTTTGATTTCTTTTGTTAAAAAGAGGCAGGCTGGCCGGAAACTTCTCCGGAAGTTCTGGATATGTAACTCCACCTAGTACAGAAATATTGCAGCAAGGAAATAGAAGAAAAAAAGTTAAGTTTTTTCGAATTCGGGGTGGCATGGCAAGCAAAGGGAGGAATCTATCCTTAAAAATAAGGTAATTATCTACTAAACAAGACCTTTTTGAAAAAAATCGGTTCAACAGTTTTTCCAGGAAGAATTTATATGCAACAGGACACCGATGTCCCTTTGGTCGTCAAAGGGTTAAGGCAATTAGCAGGACTTCATAGAGCAAGGTCAAAATAAAAGCACTCAGTAACAGAAGCTCTCCTTCGAAAAGCTGCAACTGCATGCATCCATTTTACCCTCTCGGCAGCAGCTCTAAGCCACGTATGAGCAGTTAATACATTATTTGCTGTGATTTATTATTAAGTTTTGAGCTTTATATTTTAAGTATTTATATTTCCGTTGCTTACCTTATAAAATAATCCTGTATAAATTCTTGATTCTCATCCATCCACGCTTCCATGCGCGCTTGTTCGGCATCGTAGCCCTTCTGTGTTGTATGTTGCATGGTATGCATATTTTGTTGTTGCTGTTGCTGATGATGCTGATGCTGAAGCTGAAGCTGATGCTGATATTGATGTGGCGTAGTTTGCAGCTGCAGGGGGACACCGGTACGTGGACTTAACGCATTAGCGCTATCAAATGTTACGCACCCTGTGCCCCCCTGCTCCGCCGCAGGCATTCTGCCGGTAAGGTTCTGATGCTGATGGTAGGTGTGTGTTTGTATTGTTTGACACTGTGCGCTTGGCTCTTCAATGCTTCGCAGCTGCAGGCCTGTAAAGAAAGAGAAAAGGTGGAGGCAAAATATTAATTAATTGTTGTTGAAGTTATAAATAGCTTAAGCTAAAGAAACAAATGCTAATAGTCTAAGATACGACAAAGGCACGACCTTCACCCATCTGTTTTAATGGATGGCAACTTTTTTCTATGCAATTTAATGTGTTAATAAATATTTTGCGAGTGGGTTGGCTGAACAAAATCTTGGCCAGGATATTTTTAATTAAATATTCAAAAATTATTATTATTATTTTTTTTAATTTTGTAGTCATTTATTTAATGTAATTATAGAATGTGAAAACCTATCGGTTTGACAGGTATGAACAGATAGGTAATATTAGTAATTTTCACTCATCTATTTAACAGATTCTATAAGCTTTATGCTTTCGACTGATATATATGTAATTATTTACTGAACAAATGAGTGCAAAATTAAAAAAAAAATATTATTATTTTTGAATATTTAATTAAAAATATCCTGGCGAGGATTTTATCAGCTGGGTGAAGGTCGTGCCTTTTTCGGATCTCCTACTATAAACTTAGCAAATATATTTTCGTATCTATAATGTAAATTCGCTATTAAGGTATCATTTTAATTCGTGAAACGTGTCAAAGATTAATTTGGCTTAAATATCTATAGACGATTACTTTGGCTGCCTTTGCTTTAGCTTAAGAAATCTTTGTTTATACATAATCATTAGGGCGGGTCAATTTTTTTTTTTTTTTTTGACAAGGCATTGGAACACTCTGTGTAATTCTAAGCAAATTTGCCGAAGAAACCATGGGCATAAAATTAATTTAAAGTTTGCCAAATTGCAAAACTAGGTTTCGAAGAAAATTTGAAAATTTTTACTGTTGCGCCCTCTTGTGAACGCTTTAAGAGAAACATAAGTCCACAAAAGGATTCCTCGTACCAAAAAAAAGCTTATTATAGCATATTTTTTATGCAGAATTAAACATATCTTTACGACACTACAGCAAAATGCTAAAAAATATATTTTCGCAATTTGGCAAACTCCAAACTGATTTTAGACCCATGGTTTCTTCGGCAAATTTGCTTGGAATTACACGTAGAGTCCGCCTGTGCTATACTTGCATACTTAGTCGAAAAAAATCTCCCATACAAATTGCTCCGTCCTAATAATCATACATAATTTCCGCACACACAAGTTATGGAGTTTGGCATGGGAGCGAAACACATTTATGTATGCGCTCTTGTTGCTGACCAAGCAATAAGCGTAAATACAGCTAATTGTAAATATAAAGCAAACCTGCATACAAAAAAGTCGACGAAAATAAATATAAACAATTTAAGGGGTACAAAGTTTTAGATTAATTCTTTAGTATACAGAAATTCTATTACCGTATTGTATATTGTTTGAATAAGCAATTAAAATTTTTTAGTAAACAGACGAAATAACTAATGTTACACTTGATCCCTTAACCGAACATTACACTCTTTAAACAATAAACAGTTAAACAGTTTTGTGTCTCAAAGTTTATTTTCGTCTCGTGGGACTGAAAAAATACTAAGAAATGAAATCAAAATATAAATACTGCAGAAATGTGAGTAAGCTCTTACTAAAAGGCAAACTTGTGATCGATTTCCACTGGGTAAAAAATGAAAAAAAAATAAAAATAAAAATAATATTAGAGCACCAGAAGCCAAATCAACAATTTTTAGATTTTTTCTCTGTCTGTCTGTATGTTTGTACGCGCATCACTCGAAAACTAATGCATGCAATTGAGATCAGTTTTCATCAATGCATTGGCAGAGGTCTAACTTAAAATATAGAAAGGAAAAAAATTAGAGAGTTGCCACCTGTTTGTAAATTGAAGTTTAAGTAAATTGATAAGACAAAGTAAATAAGAGCAATATGGCCGTTAAAAGAAAGACGTTTAAGAAGGCTTACAGCCCAAAAGATTTTTGTGGAAGGTTGCTACCTATTTGAAAATTTTATTTTAATTTAATTGGTAATATATAAATTGAAAATTAGCAATATGGGTATGAAATTGAAGAGGTTAAGGAACTTTTTCTGCCACCTGGAGAGGGTTGCCACCAGTTTTAAAATTTTTATTTAATTTAATTGATAAAATGAACGTAATATTACAATACGCGTATCAAACAACACAAACACAGTCATCATAAATAAAATAAATGTGCGCTATCGTCGAAGTCTGTGTATATATGCAAAGAATCCTGAGCTAGACTAATGATGGTGTACTTTGCAGGTCCTTGCTTGGTAATTTTTAATGAAAATTGGTAATTTTTTCTTTCTTTATCAAATTTAATAATTTGGTAATTTGTTTTTCAATTTGGTATTTTTTCTAGATTCAGTCCAGCATATCACATAGGTCAATACAGATCCCGATTTCACATTAGAATGTGTTCCGTAAGAGTATTCATAGGTGTGATCTCTAAGAAACCGTTTGAAAGTGGCTATTGCTTTATCTACCGTGTCCTTTCCCGGAAAGTTCTGAGTGGTCATAGCTTTCCCTCTCAATTCTATGTATGTTCTCATTCAAAAAGTTACGGAATTCGGTAAGGGACTTCACTTTGTCTGTCTGTCTAAAGATTTCAGCAATGTCTTCAAGCGTTGTATGTGTATACGTATGTGTATTGGAATTAACTGAACAAATGTTGATTTTAAAGTGCTCCAAGCTTAGAGGTATATTCCCATTAGCAGCTTCATAAAAAAGTCCTATGGTGCCAAGTAGGATGATCTCGGTGATCAAATGACATCCCATCTACGAAAAGTTATGCGCCTGATAATCCTCTGTTGACACTGTCAATGATCAGATGAATTCAATTGTTTTGTGGCATGAGCCTTACATGGCTGGAGATGTATATTCATGGATGTATATGCAAGATATCCTATTATGAGCCATTAAACAATCGAAAAATTTACTTAGGTTTGAAATTTTAAGAAAGACTTCCCGGTGTTAGGTTTTCAGCGATAACGCAGATATAAAAATTAAAAAAAAATAATAAATTAATAAAAATTAAATAGTTCAAAATTTAGATGAAAATTTGTTGAATTTTTTCTATGTCCTGCATATAGTTAGATAGCTTCACTTATGTAGTTTTTCGATTAAAGCACGAACCAAGCTTTTATAAAAAAAATTACAAAAAAATTTTAGCTTGAAAAACATTACAAATATTAAACAAAAAACACCATACACTCACTTTTGATTGCCAGTGTACATACATATGTGCTCGTATTTAGGTACAGTTCTGCACAAAAAATAAGTTTGGTCATTTTTTGTTAAACTTCGTAATTTTTCCTGGTCATTTTAGTAAAAAAAATGTTGTGAAAACACTACTGGCAACGCCAGAAAAACAGCGCTGGTCTTGTTTGTACAGGAAAGAAAATTGTAAGGACATAACCTTCCCATGTTTAGATGCGCAATCCTTTCTTGTTTGCTATTACTCTTTTAATCATTCTATGAGTCATAATATTACGACTTCTCTAACTTTTACTCTGAGTTCGCCGCTATTCCTTATGCAAATAGAAAACTAACAGCTCTCAACGTGTGTTGCCAACTCTTGGCTCTATTAGCATAAAACGGTTACAAAATGACCTTTCGGCAACAAAAGGGTTAAATAAGGACGCTTTCAAATTACTGCAAATTTTAGCAATTCACAACACCAAATTTTACTAAAAGTAAAATGCAATTTTCTAATCTTCCTAATTCTTACATGAATTGCCTTAACTTTTCGCAGAACAAGCAAATTTTTTCTCTAGATAAGCACAAAATTTGCTGACCCTCAAAAACAATGGCACCAAAAAAAGGTAGCCATAACAGACTTGCAAGAATGAAAATCATGGATGCCTGCGAGAATGTATGAGCTTACACACTCTTGTATGTTGGTTTAAGATTAAATTTTGCAGCCATTAGAGTATCCCCAAAGACCTGCATACATTTTCCACACACACACACACATTCACTCTGTTGGGTAGAAAAATAGCAAACTCGACAAAAAAATTACTCATTTCNTTTATTTAAACTCCCCTCGTGCTGCGCTGCTACAGTTCACTCGGCAAAGTGCAATTTGAGTGCATAAAGGATTAAATTAAATTTGTATCAACGGAGTGAGACTGGCAGTGCAATTTGTTTGGGTGCGGCACAAATGGGATTGGCAACAGCATAAGCAGCAACGAAAAAAAAAAACGCTAACGCATGTGCCACACTGTGCAGCAGCCAAAAAAAAAAGCTCGTTAAAGTCATTTGCGTCATGCCGTCGACAAATTTAAATTATGT
>NW_016180543.1:0-6707 GCF_001687245.7 Rhagoletis zephyria | reverse complement strand
TGAAGATGAAGATGAAGATGAAGATGAAGATGAAGATGAAGATGCACATAAACATGAGCACGAAGATGAAGCTCAATTAATTAAGATTAAGATTAAAATTACTTAGCTTACGATTAAGATTAAGAGTAAGACTAATATAAAGATTAAGTTTAAGTTTAAGTTTAAAATTAAGATTAAGATTAAAATTTATATTAAGATTAAGGTAAAGCTTACGATTAAGATTAAGCCTAATATTAAGGCTAAGGTTAAGATTAAGATTAAGGTTAAATTTAAGATAAAGATTAAGATTCTTGTTAAGACTAAAATTAAGTTTGAGATTGAAATTAAGATTAAGATAAGGATTAAGGTTAAGATTTGGACTCCGAATTAGGTTAAGACTAAGTTAAAATTAGTATCAGGCTTAATATTAGATTAGTATTAAGTGTGTCTGGCTATATGGGTAATCGGAAGAAGTTTCACTTCGGTTTTTCTATTTCTATATACATTTCAAAAAAGAGGAGGTATTACGCAAAAATTCGAGTAATAGTAAAGTATCATTTACAATTTAAGAAATTCTAAGCACCATAGATATTAATACTCGTATCACCTAAAAATATAAAAAAAACTTAAAGAATTTACCAAAAATCTAAATTTTTTTCACTACAAAATCGAACTGTAAACCCTACTTTCTTTGTTGTTGCAGCTGCTGTATGCTTCTAAAATAAAAGAAAAACAATTCCAGCAAACTAATCTCAGCCTTCCAAAATCCTGCGTATATGCGTGCATATGTACATACATATATACATATCCATATCACGCCCTTCCCACATCCTCATCTCTACAAATAGTCACTTGCGCACTAAATTCGATCATTTTGCCCACTTCAAAACACAAAACAAAGCAACCGAAGAAGAAAAAAAACACAAAATCGCACAAAAGAAATTTTTCACTAAATCGTCAATTGAAATGCGCCTCTGCACATTAATTGCATGAAATCGATATTTCTTATTGCTATTGTATGCTGCTGGCTGGGTTAGCTGGTTGCAGCAATAATTGTTTTATGTAAAAGTAATTTTACCTCTATGCGTTGCAGTTGTTGTTGCTGTTGGTGGTGCAACGATCGCCGGTGATTTGTGCCACCACCGCTGCCAGTTTGTGCCAGTTTTCCAGCGTTTATCCTATTTGTGAGTGCATATACATGCACGTACATATGTATATGCGTGCGTGCGTGTATGTGTCTTTATGCACATCCAAGGTATTGTTCGCCAATAATCTGGGTTTGTTTGGATCGATTACTGCCTAAAGGCTCCGTTATGCATACTTGGCATTGCTTGAGAGTTGTCACATAAGGAATCTGTTAAATGAGCTTCGCGTGTAAGCGGTTACCCAACGCACAGCATTANATATATACATATGTAGCTATGATTGTACTGTACTCTTCTCTATTTGTTTGCTTAAATGTTTGTGCGCGCCTACCTGTGTGTGTGGGTGCAATTGCTACCGGTTTTATTTTGCAATGGCTTTTGTTTTTATTATTTTTGGTTTCAAGGGCACATCTGCGCGCCGCGCTGCGCCGCCCATTGACAATTGACATCTTAATGACGTGATTGAATATCATTGAATGAATGCAATTCTCGTAATTGTGGAGGACAATATGCAGGCATTCATACTCGTATATGTGTACCCATGTAAGCTTGTTTGTGCACAAAACTGTTTATGTTTGTTCCCATTCGACGTTTTCAATGCTCTCAATGATTGAGGATTTACGACTTTAATGAAATAGAAAAGCCGACAAGGCCAGTTAAGTTCATCAAAAATGAAAACGAAATCCTTTCCTGTGGCCCTCCATTTTTAAGAGGCGACGCGTCGGTCCCGTACTTCAGCTGGTTTGATTTTCCCAAAAATGCAGTACAAATAACATCTAAAGAGTTTTATATTTGCTACCATAAACCGGAAATTCTTAAGACTCATTTCCTACCTCTTAAAACGGCGGAAAACAACCAAGAAATTACCAATAAACAGAAACAAAACGTGATATGAAGATGCCCAGGGAATCTTCTAGCTTCTATTTATCTGGAAGAGAAAATAGCGAATAGAACTAAGATTCTCCTTCGAGGGGGGAGAGTATCTTACTCAAAGCTATTTTGTAGCTAGAAAAAGGGATTTCATCGCAAAAATGTAGCCTTTGAAACCTTAGAGAAACCTTTTACTGCTTGAGGAGTGGGTATAGTCTCAAAAGGCCTTTATAGTTTGATTAACCCAGTGAGAGGAGAGACCATGAGGAATGGAGGTACATTAAAGGATTTCTAAAGGATGCTAAAAATTGGCGGGTAGGATGCTATGCCAGAAACTTGTAACTCCAATAATTTCTGTAATTGGATACTTGAGAAGTGTACACGATTTCTTTGTGCATGCAGCTTGCATGAACTCAGTGTGTATGTTCTTTTTCACGGTTTGATACCAGTTGATTGACGTTGTAGCATATCTTTAGGCATTAGGTGTTATTCCGAAGACTTTTAGAGTCTTCCATCATACCCCTTAACGTACATCCTTTCAGCTGAGAACGCATCTCCAGTAGAAACAAGATCTGAGATCCCTTGTCGGTGACCTCGTTTCCTTTGACCTGGTACCCAGTATAAAGTTACGATACCAGCTCTCAAATAGTGTCAAAAACCTCTTTGACGAATGTGGAGATGATCACCCTACTGCCTAGGCCTCTCATTAAGGCTTGGCTATCTGATAATATAACTAGAAGATAGCCTCCTTCTTGCAAGGGTCGGGACATCTTTTCGGGGATTAGCTCCTCTATTTGTCGGTTAATACTCATCCTCGGCGTTGTGCACCCTTTTGGTACACACGAGTTTGGCATTTTCTGATGGGGTGGAGCGCTATTTAGGTCTAACACAGGGCTCATTGGCGCCCCAAACTATGTGTGCATTCAGCCCGCTAATTCCGTGCGATGGTGCAAGCGGGCCTTTCTCGCCGTTTTGATGCCTAACAGTAGTATCCGAAGGAGGATTTAAAATTTTCTATCAAATAAGGCAAGTGACCGTTTCTAGTTCTTGCAATTTCCCTAAATACCTTCGATCTTAGCTGTTTTTCTTTACCCACAATGGATAACAGCGGGTTTTCACACGAAGTACTTAATTTAGTACACCAGAGACTGATTTCGAAAATGCAACGGAGACCGAAATCTTCGTAGTTGCTGCAGATGTCGAAGTGACAGTCCACAAATAAGTCCAGATTCTGTTAGCGTGAATCCGCCTTGCGTGAGGGCAACGAAGCGATCTAATACCGGCGTGTGTGCAGCCGACCATCCGCTTCGAAGTATTGTTCATTCAGGCCCACCCCGAACGACCAATGGTAAACGGTTTACCCTCAGCCAAGCTGAGAATTGCGGAAGAGCCAATTTCGGGAGTCAGTTTCGATTTCCCGTAATCGCATGAAAAATTATTATTTTATTTGCTAATTTACCCAACTCAGATGCGGTATTCGTAGTCCCGATGTGTAGTCATCCATAAACGGGCATATGGGTTTGCGTCCAGAGAGGCATAGCGCTCAGAGCCAAAAACGGGGGCCTTATCAACAGCTCCTACATATGTACGTACACCACCGATACCAAATGACGACGGGCTTAAATAGTACTCTGTGGTACGGGGACGATAGAGATGTATGTTATTAGCCTACTGGCTATTTCTGCTGACAACCACACCAGCTAGGTTACCTGCACAGGGATCGACAGTTCAAAATTTTCAAGGTGCGAAATCTAGAGTAATTGCCGTTCAGGCTATTTAAGGCCGTAAATATCCAATGCGATTTACCATGGGTCACATAGACTTCCGTTCAAAACATTTTCAAACGCATATTCAACTAGTATTATCTACCAAAGAAATCAAAACAAGATAGCGCACACTGTTATTGATTTCTTTCCGTCCATTCCCTAGATGCACACTTCCATATAGATTAAATTTACTAATCCCCCTCCCCAGCTTTCTTCAAACAACTTAGCTAATATCGAAAATAAACCGTCATCGTTGCCTGCGCCGCCACTTCATTGCGGTCACTTGCATCTTTCAACCGCGAACGCTGATTGTGCGCTGAGCACGGCGTCGCCGCTACTTCAATATCTCAATGCTTCAATGCGCGTTGCTGCTTAAGCTCTTCATTTACTTTAATAAAATTATATTCGAGTATTTAGCAAATTCATTTTGCTGTTTGGTTTTTGTTGTTTTTACGCAAGTATTCATTCAAGCGATCGGTGCGATCAAAGCATAAAGCCGCCTTTGACGACGACAAACGATAACAACAAATGAAGCAGCGCGAGGAGGCGAATAGGACGTTGGCAGGCATATCCTGCGCGTCGTTAGTTTGTTGGTTAGTTGGCTTACCTGTGTGCACCGACGACTGACGGCGGGCGTTTAAGGAAGTTTAATGAAATGTGATTTTGCGCTGCTTGGTGATATATGAATGTATGTACGTTGGGGATTTTTTCTATATTTTCATCCTCATTAAATTAAATTTATTTTTTTAGCATTCTTTGCATTTCTTTTTTTTTCGTCAACGTTCTCCGCCAACTTGCCGCCATTGCTAGTGGTTATTTTTTCTTCCTTTTTCTGTCGTCGTTTTTAAATGCTCGGCTTCTTGAAAGCCTTGTTCATTGCTGCAGAGCGCTTTATTTTATCCTGCGCATTCAAGTTGAAGCACTCGTGTCATTTGCGACAAGTCGACATCCTCATCATCAGTTCTCATTTGAATTGTAGTGAAGTGAGATCTATAATTTACCTCTGCACGTTTTTGTCTTGTTTTGTTTGTAAAGAGGATGCTTTGAAGATGTTTGTACCAATCTGTGTGCCTACTAATATTTTTGTTTGTTCCCTACCAAGCTCCACTTTCAAGCCACTTAATTAGGCGGTTATTGTGTCGCGGCGGCTGGCTTTGTCAGCTTAGTGTTATACCTTTCAATTACTTTTTGTACGCTCGTTTTTTTTTGTGGCTGTGGCTCTAATTATGCAAATGTGTAATTTGACAGCTAAATGTCAGGCTAATCGCGCATTGTACTCGGCGAGTTCGTTTATTGAACTTCAAATGTAGACCGGAATAAATGAGTTTTTTTCGCGAGGAAGTGGATGTCTCAAAATAGGACAAAGCTGTCTTTGATAAGGGTAAAGGGATACATGATAGTCTTATTCGCTACTACGATTAGAAAAAGATGCTTTGAAGAGGAACTGGAGCTTATTTTAAGCAGGTAGATGTATCTGTACATAGACAAAGAGTGTTCGCTTGTGACATACAGCTGTTTTAGTAGGGACTTGAGTTAATGCTAAACCTTATCGCATGAGTTCCGATCAGACAATGAACTGCTAGTACTCTCACCAGTAACGAGAGATACTACTATTGCAGGAGCTCCCTTGACCACCATCGGTTAATCTGTCGACAGAAAAACCGAGCCACCTTGTATTGCAAAGCTTTGGTATAGCGATCGCTGAGCTGATTAAAATCCCATCTATCCAAATTGAAACAATTAGGATCCCCCACCATTTCCTTACCCGGCGAAAATTCCTCAAAAGCACCCTGACATTCTAGCTCATGGTCAAAGTAGTCTGTTGCGGTGGCGAGAGAAGTCGGGCATTCCCTGAGCGCTCGTGCGTTTACTCAAAGTGCCAAGTGGCCCGATAGCAGATGTGTATAGAGGAGCACCTACTCGAACTGAGCATAAGAGTGCAGGGGTCGGCATGGGCCAGTATGAACTCGAAGCTTCTTAGCATTCCAGAGTACTCTAAGCTGGAAGTGAACTTAATGCTCAGATCCCTTAAAGATCGCAGATTTTTGACGAGCTTCAGTTCGACGCATTCGATTTGTCTCGGAAGCTTCGACGCACGGAATGAGGGCGCTGAATATATTTTTGTCTAGTCTGGATCCCACACTTGGGTTCTATAGCCCATTGTCCGTTCCACGAAATATTTTTAAGTCAGACGAATACAGAATTACAGCTGCTAAACTGCTGCAAGAAGGTGGCTTGAAGATAGTGCAGTCCTTAGCCAATTCAACTACTTAATAATAACCTGATATATATCTGTGTTCTGGAACTATTAACAATTTTGTAATGTACTTCCAAGACTGTATCTTGTTTCAATTTGTCCCTTGAATAAATCTGTGTGGCATAAAGCCGCTTTCCAAAGCGGAGGTCGTTTTCGAGTAGTCTAAAAACTTAAGTTTATGTTGTGAACTTACTTTTCGCCTGAGCGTTTTTTCGGACTATATTGCAACTTGCCTGTAGTCGAATATGGAGGTCCACATTAAAAGGTTTGGTAGCCTGATCTCGAAGCCCTTGTTGGGGTGAAGAGTAGCATTCTAGTGATAAGCATACGTACCACGTTTTGTACATTCTAAGTTTTCTCCCCCGTTATGGATTCCTGTAAGGAGACCACCAACTGAATGTGCAATACTGTGCGTGGTTTAAGGTCTCATTTATTAGCAACGATAGATTTGTATTTAAGACCTGGGTTTCGGTTGAGGCATCGCGTTTTTTCATGACGTTTTTACAATCTACAATAAGCAAAATTATTGGCCCAAACTACCTTCTTCAGCAGCTCAGGTTTTCCGATAAAGACGAATTGACGAATAGAGATGTAGAGAGATAGCTCCCAGAGTACAATTCTATAAATCGGGCAGTGTGAACTAATATGTATGCGGTATCAAAACCCAACGAGTGCTTGTGATCGACTGAC
>NW_016180542.1:4972-6708 GCF_001687245.7 Rhagoletis zephyria | reverse complement strand
TGATCCCACAGAACTGGAAAATCGCCACGATAATCCCCATACCCAAAGCAAATAAAAGCCTACTCTCCTCTAATGGATATAGGCCAATATCGTTACTATCTTGCCTTTCCAAAGTTCTGGAGCGTATTATAGCNGCTAACCATGTGCCTCGGCAAAGCCAAAGGCAAAACCCCTGGCTTCGACCGCATTTCCTATAAGATGATGAAGTCCATATCAAACTCTGCCAAAGCTCGTCTATTATCTTTATATAACTCTGTTCTACACTCGGGTGTGATCCCACAGAACTGGAAAATCGCCACGATAATCCCCATACCCAAAGCAAATAAAAGCCTACTCTCCTCTAATGGATATAGGCCAATATCGTTACTATCTTGCCTTTCCAAAGTTCTGGAGCGTATTATAGCCAACCGCATTGCCTGGTTTTCCAACTCGCTGCAGCTCATTGATTGATGCCAAGTCGCCTTTCAGCGTAACCGAAGAACCACTGACGCCCTTCTCCACATAGACTACTATGTAACCAAAGCTCTGTCCGCGCGGCTTCACCCCTCTATTCTATCCGTAGACTTCGAGAAAGCATTTGACCGCATCGGCTCTCACGTTATCCTTAAATGTCTTCACACCTGGGGAGTAGGCCCAAAAATCTTCCGATTTGTCAAAGCTTTCCTATCAAGCAGGCGATTTAGGGTTAGGATCGGTAACACCTTTTCTAACATTTTCCCATTGGAAAATGGAGTTTCGCAAGGTTCTCCACTCTCGGTTGTCCTCTTCTCCATAGCTTTTAACCAGATCAGTCAAATTATAAAGAGCCACAATTTTGTCGATCACTGTCTTTACGCAGACGATCTATACATCCTCGGCAAAAGAAGCAACGCCGCGGAATCAAAAGAGTTATTTGAAAATATTTTAAGAAGCATCTCCGATTGGGCGGAGTACTCTGGAGTAAAAATATCTTTAGAAAAAACTAAAAATTTTCATGTCTGTAGAAAACGAAAATGTGATTTTTACAATTATAAGATATCTTTCAATAATTTCGAAATCGAAAATGTTAAAGAACTAAAAATTCTAGGTATAATCTTTTCTAGTAACTACACTTGATGTGCACACATCAATACACTCACATACATAACAAAGGCTATAATTCTTAGCAAGATAGATTATGGGCTTTATCTATAAGGCAAGTCCCCGAAATCCACCTTAAACTCCTTTAGTCCAGTTTACCACCAAGCCGCAAGAACATGCATCTATGCCTTTAGAACAACGCCTACCAAACACATTTTGGCAGAAGCGGGTCTACCAACTTTAGCGGATAGAGTTTATCAAATCCACGCACGCTTGATACCCAAAGTCACTTTCTTATCCGGTTCCGTCATCGACAATGACGTCAGAAGCATTACTTCTCACCGAAGCAACATTCCAAGAGTGGCCTCCTCGCTTCAGCTGATACTCGAGATCGCAAACAGTTTAGACCTTCCTATCATCGAAGAAAGAAATCAAACACTGCAACCACCATGGTCCATCAAAAAATGTTCATGCGATCTTAGTCTATCTAGACTAAAAAAATGCGGCACTTCCGGTGAAGTGTTCTACAGAATGTTTCTGGAATGTAAGGCTCGTTATGAGGCAGACAATTGGATACTATGGTTTACAGACGGATCTAAAACAAACGGCATACCCGCAAGTTATGCAGTGGTCGACAATAATGCCCACACCATAAGGATGCAAATTCTGACTGACAT
>NW_016180542.1:0-3758 GCF_001687245.7 Rhagoletis zephyria | reverse complement strand
GGTGATTTCCGAAATAGCTATCACTTCTACCATTTTTTCAAATTATTGTTGCTTTTCCACAATAAGTTTTCACTGAAAACGGCCTCGAGCTCATAAAAATTGTTGAATATAGTTGGAAAAAAATATCAATAATGAAAAATAAACACTAGCATATGTTGATGCCGTTGAAAAGCAAAATTGTATTCAAAAGAATTTATTGCAAAGTAAATTTTGTTTGCAAAAATTGGTATATCTTTTTTGTCCACATTCCAGTTTTGATAAAATATAACCTATGTTACGTCCGAGGTCACTGTCTAGATACCAGTTAAAACCCCATTAAAATCCATTCAGTAGTTCCGGAGATTAGTGAGTTCAAACAGAAAAACAATCTACAGTTTTATTATTTTATAGATTATTGAGGGATTCACAACGGTGTCGTTAGTGTCGTAATGTTGTATGTTGTAAACATTAGAAGCTTAAATAAATGTTTAGTGAACTTGAACCCACAACCAACTATTTTTTAACACTGCGAAAATTCATAATTTTACTTTGATGGTACTTTGCGAACCCCCGTAACATATTTTTTTGGCGTTTAAAGCTCACGAGATACAATAATACGACGTTGTGAATACCCCATATATTAAGAAAAATTAATAGCACATGATGTAACTTTTAGCTCAACAAATATCAGTTAAAAATCACTTTTCTAACTTACTTATGTATGTGAATTTTACTCATTTCCTAGCTGAAATCACTAGGCATAAGAATTTGTATGTAAGAAAAACACGAATTTTTCAGATAATTTTACTTATACATGAAAAACTTTGGAACTCCGCTCCCTTCTTGCTCACTTTTTATATAGTATCAATGGACTGTGTGTCCCCTTCTTCCTTTCCGTCAGCCATCACGCAATCGTGGGCGATGAAAGCACTCGTGGTGTTACATGAAATATAACCGTCGAAATTTTAGTTGCGATCCCGTACGAGTCCAGACTAGTCAGAAATAGTCAGATTTTACTGGAAATCGATCCCGTACTCGGTTCTCTGATTATTGAGAGGGCAAAAAGGAGAGTAAATACGGTTCTCTCTCTGTCAGAAGTTACCAGTTTTAGTCCGAGAATTGTTTGCTGGTAAATTCTGTTAAATGTGTCAAACGATCAGCTGTAGTGTGTTTGGCAACCAAATTGAAAAACAAAAGAAAAGTGCACTCTGCTAATTCATGTTGAAAAGTATTTAATTACTTGTTTAATTGGATTCTAATGAATTTGAAAGTATTTTTGGTTATTTATATGTGTGAACTGAGTGTGTTTACATACAAAATAAACAAAAATTTACAACCAAAATTTTGAGGTTATATTGAAGTTGACAGAAGTTACCATTTTTTACTAGAAAGCGATCCCGTACTTTTCAATGTTACTCTCTCGCTCTGAGCGAATTTTTATTTTTTGACAGTTTTACTAGTCTGAGTCCGAGGAATACGGGATTGCACCTTTTACTAACTAAATTTTGTGAATCATGATGAGTGGAAACGGTTTTTGTGTGTTTTGTGGATCAAATTCTTGTCAAGAAACTTGTTGGACTATTCAAGGCGATTCAGGTATACCTTGTAAATTCTATGATGACACCCTTGTCATTTATTTAATCTATACATCTGTGGTCATAAGCAATAATCGCCTAAGTCGAAAAACCTGAATTCGAGAAAAAACGCTTTAAAGATTTGGATTGTAATGTTAACCTTATGAGGAAATCAAAATATTTTCGCCTATAACTTTTTAAATAGCCAGCTGGCGAGATGGGGATTTCACGTACGCATGGAACAGGGGTTGAAGAATACGATAGCATAGCATTCCCACGACAGNACATATTTTTTTGGCGTTTAAAGCTCACGAGATACAATAATACGACGTTGTGAATACCCCATATATTAAGAAAAATTAATAGCACATGATGTAACTTTTAGCTCAACAAATATCAGTTAAAAATCACTTTTCTAACTTACTTATGTATGTGAATTTTACTCATTTCCTAGCTGAAATCACTAGGCATAAGAATTTGTATGTAAGAAAAACACGAATTTTTCAGATAATTTTACTTATACATGAAAAACTTTGGAACTCCGCTCCCTTCTTGCTCACTTTTTATATAGTATCAATGGACTGTGTGTCCCCTTCTTCCTTTCCGTCAGCCATCACGCAATCGTGGGCGATGAAAGCACTCGTGGTGTTACATGAAATATAACCGTCGAAATTTTAGTTGCGATCCCGTACGAGTCCGGACTAGTCAGAAATAGTCAGATTTTACTGGAAATCGATCCCGTACTCGGTTCTCTGATTATTGAGAGGGCAAAAAGGAGAGTAAATACGGTTCTCTCTCTGTCAGAAGTTACCAGTTTTAGTCCGAGAATTGTTTGCTGGTAAATTCTGTTAAATGTGTCAAACGATCAGCTGTAGTGTGTTTGGCAACCAAATTGAAAAACAAAAGAAAAGTGCACTCTGCTAATTCATGTTGAAAAGTATTTAATTACTTGTTTAATTGGATTCTAATGAATTTGAAAGTATTTTTGGTTATTTATATGTGTGAACTGAGTGTGTTTACATACAAAATAAACAAAAATTTACAACCAAAATTTTGAGGTTATATTGAAGTTGACAGAAGTTACCATTTTTTACTAGAAAGCGATCCCGTACTTTTCAATGTTACTCTCTCGCTCTGAGCGAATTTTTATTTTTTGACAGTTTTACTAGTCTGAGTCCGAGGAATACGGGATTGCACCTTTTACTAACTAAATTTTGTGAATCATGATGAGTGGAAACGGTTTTTGTGTGTTTTGTGGATCAAATTCTTGTCAAGAAACTTGTTGGACTATTCAAGGCGATTCAGGTATACCTTGTAAATTCTATGATGACACCCTTGTCATTTATTTAATCTATACATCTGTGGTCATAAGCAATAATCGCCTAAGTCGAAAAACCTGAATTCGAGAAAAAACGCTTTAAAGATTTGGATTGTAATGTTAACCTTATGAGGAAATCAAAATATTTTCGCCTATAACTTTTTAAATAGCCAGCTGGCGAGATGGGGATTTCACGTACGCATGGAACAGGGGTTGAAGAATACGATAGCATAGCATTCCCACGACAGCCGGTTCTACGTACCGGAATGAATCGGGTTTTACCCGACCAAGGGCTGTTGTTTCGGCGATCTAACCCCGTTTAGGTCGGCGAAGTATCTCAGAAGTTGTTCGTCCATAGGGCTACATTCGCTACGTTTTCTTCTACTCAGGGCTGGCATCGAGTCAAACCCAGGGCCAGAAACCTACGCCTGCTGTGTATGCCATTAAATACGACTACACCACAACTCCACCTCAGTCAAGTGTAATGCTTGCGAGGGGTGGAGTCACCCCAGAGTCTGCTCAGGACTACGGACACATCGCCAGTGGACCACGTCTTTTGTGGACCCCTCCACGGTCTTCATGGGAATGCATGGCATATTGATAGCTGCGGTCCAAGCGACGAAGTTGCACAGCAATTCAACACTGTTGAACTGTGCCGGGTACAACGTGCACCGTCGAGATCGCGAGCGGGATAATGGTGGTGGCTTAGCGTTCATCACGCACCACATCGTGCAGTATCGTCCTATCGAAGCAGACATCGACCGCAGGGTACCACCCTTGAATGTCAGGGCATTGCTATCCGGTCAGGCGATNACATCGACCGCAGGGTACCACCCTTGAATGTCAGGGCATTGCTATCCGGTCAGGCGATGTTGAGTTTGAAATAT
>NW_016180541.1:0-6709 GCF_001687245.7 Rhagoletis zephyria | reverse complement strand
AAAAGAGCTTTGCCCGCGGGCAAGACAGTGCCCATCAGTGATATATACAAATGTATATGTTGCTGTTGGTGTTTTAGTTAGCAAAAAAGCTGTGTACATAAATATAAACCTACTGGTGTGAAAAAAAACTTAATGGCTGACTGGCCGAAAAATATTGATGGACAAAATGTCAAAAAGGGGATCGATACAGCCGTAAACTGTACATTGGTACAGTGGTTAAAAACTGGAATTTAGTGTTCACAATTCACTGGAGCTCTAATTTTTCACTAAATTTGATAATTTTTTTTGAATGAAAGCTAATAAAATGAGCCCGATTTTTGAATTTTTTCGTAGTATTTCCTGCTCCAGTTAAGAAATAATAAAATACATAATAAAACCGAGTTGAAAATAATTGTAGGGTGCCCCCGAATCGAAAAAAATTTGAAATATTTCATAAAAATTTTCATCAAAATTAAAAAAAAATTTTGAGTTTCTAGATTAGTAAAAGTATAATAAAGTGCAATTCGCAAGTGGCTAAGAGGTCGCTTTGGTATATCATTGCTATATTGGTTTGCTCTTCTTCTCCCCCAGGCACCATAAATAAAACATTATATTAAAAATATGTGGCCATGAAGTGTGCGTGTAAATTTATTTATTCATTCATTTTACAAAATAGCGCCTAATTGAGTGCAAAGGTGCCTAAGCAATTTGCCTACAATACAAAAGGGGATCTAAATATCCTAATTTGCCTTAAAACTCATTAAAAGGCACTTAAAATCGCGTGCTTTACCGCCTAACAAAAGGACATCCCACCACACAGAAAGTAGAGGCATACAATTTCTGCCAGAAACATGCAAAATGAGCCGAAGTAAAATAAAACAAGTGCTCAGACCTGACTGGAAGCTATATCAGCCATAAAGTGAGCTTTGAAGTCAGATGCACTGCCTACGATTTTGCATATTTCAAAGCCTTGTAATTGACCATAAATAAATCGTAAAAGAATAGTGAATAATCAATAAGGGTGCGTTTGCAGTCATTTGCATAAACATCTAAGAGCAATAAATCACAAACATACAATTTTTATTAGGATCATAAAAATCCTTTCAGACCACCTATTTAACAAAATGTCAAGCAATGTACTCATGTTTATTAACCGTTAAATAAAATCGAGTTGAGTTTGTTTAGCAGCGGAAAGTGTAAATGAATAAATTTTATCCACACAAAAGTGGGCACTTAGCATTGCTAATAAAATTCATATAGTCCTCATTTTAAAAAGGCAAAGGCCTATAAGGCTTGAAATTACGCGATAAATTGAAATGCAGGTAAATTTGTACCGTTACTAGAAGATGAGGGTTCATGCGCGAAAGTATTCGTAGCTTACAGCAAAAGCGAGTAGAAAGTGAAGATATACTACACACACAGCAGTTACAAAGGGAATGAAACGTGAGCGCGAAAGCGCCACGAGGCACTCTGCTTAAGTACGGTGCAGGTAAATGCAAAAAAAAAAACGACAAAAATAAGTGGCGACCATGGCAAATGTCAAATGCAGCAGAAATAAATCAACAAGCAAATGTAGGAAAAAACCAAGCAATGAAACTTGTGCAATTTTGATTGAAAAAGAAAGGCAATAATCTAATGCGCAAATTTAAAAGAGGGTCAAAATCGAAAAAAGCGGAACAATTGATTTGTAAAACGACAGCTAAATGGAGCGTAAATGGGAGCCAGCATAAAAGTGAGGCCTAAATAATAACATACAATAAGTGCAAAAGAATGCCCGTTGTAACGTAGTAAAAATGAGGATGAAAATTGGATTTTTGTATGTATGTATGTATGCTTTGTTAAAACACCGTGCAACAAAATCCGAAAAATTTAAAAACACACGAAAAAATCCATTTACTCACGAAACTACTTAGTGGCCTAATGTAGCAAAACTGCGCTTTTTGTTCTTCTCTCCGACGCTTAAATAAAAAATAAATAAAATATACAAAATTATATCAAAATTATATTTAATTGGTAACACATCGTATATATCATTGTTGCGTGATAGCAAATAAATCAGTGTTCAGATTGGTCCTCGAAGATTCCATCAGGCCTATTCTAACTAACTGATTGGATGGAAGGAAGAACGGGGTGGTTTTGAAAAATTTCACTTGATGGTGAAAAAAAACATTTTCTCAGGAACTTTATGTTAACTGTATACATGTTCATCTGTAATTGGTTGTGTGCAGCATTTGCGCACTGTTTTTGTCCGGTGTCATGCAAAATGCACATAAATAGTTTGAAATTTTGAAGAAAATTTGTCGAAATTCGTCGAATTTAATAAAAAAAAAAAGAAAAGTAGCGAAAACTTGTTAAAATGTCGGGACATGTTTGTGAAATATTCACCTAATTTATACAAAACTTTCGACAGAATACTTACTTATATTTTATAGAACGGTTTATCGATAACTATGATATGTTATTTTTTATCGGAATAGTTATCGATTAACAAATATAATATTTTGTCGGAATTTGTATGGACTTTTTATTAATATCAACATCGATATCTATTTTTATCGAAATTGTAATCGATAAATTATTTCTGAAATATTTATCGAATTTTAACTGCTATCACTATGAGTAAATGTATGTTTATGTGAAACATTTTAATCGTACTACATTTTTATCGGTCAAATTATCGATATATTTGCGTAAGAATTTATTTCTTTGTCGATTTATTAATCGATATCACTGTTGATTTTGCTATTGGTGAACTACTCGCATTACAAAGCGCTCATAAAAGGTGACATAGTTCTGTGGCGTTAAGTTAACTGATTTTCAAATGTGAAATTGTAGCCTACCAACAACAAATATTTTTTGCATCACCGATTTTGTTGAGTTCGCAGGCACATTTAACTACTGAAGTTGTAAGCGCGTTAATGTAAATTAATTTTTCAGACTTATGCATTTCTCCATGACCATACAAATAACGTATCTAATTTTAGATCGGACTTTAATCCGAAATGAGGTCAGCGACATCATTTTAATGAACTTATACAAGTTCTGCATCGGTATTGAAATAGATGAATCATGAACTCCTCCGTTTTAGTATTTCGCCCACAACAATGCAGCGTTTGATATTCAACTTCAGATCAGAACAGATTTAAATCTTATATTTTAATGAAATTTATTTTTAGATAAATAAGCGTAGAATATTGACGCATTTCAGCTAAACTTTTAACCGTAACTGAATTATATCTCAGAATTAAATTAAAATTAATAAACTTATGGCTTCCGCCACTTTAAAATCACTTACAGCTTTTCAACAATTTATGATAGATTTATGAACAAAACGCCAGCAACGTCTGCTTCCTCATTTGGAGCAGAGTAAAATGCCAGCAAATACAATTAAAATTGCTTGTGGAACTTTGCAATCAGCAACACTTTCGATACAACTCAACTCGATGCTCTGGTTCTAGCTCTGGCTAAGTATGCAATCAAGCGAGAATATACAGATTTTCCGCTTAAAAGATATCGAGAAGTTAGCTTCATCGCCATAGTGAACCAATATTTTTCTTGCTAGCTACCTCGTCCTCATTCGTCCTCTTCCCGTTAAACTACTTGAACGTATTGTAGAAATTGCTAGAAATGTTGCTAGTTTTGCAGTGCTTATGTATTTTTATTGCAGGTACCAAGAAATCCCCCTTGTTGCTTTATTACTTTCTTCGAGCACTACTAAGCGTTTGCCACGCCCGTCTGTTCGCCCGCATATCATAGCTGCATCGGCATTTGCCTATCGCCGCTGCACTCTGCGCTGTATGTACTCGTCATAATAACAGGCACTGGGCGGCACCGAAGCGAAATCATTAGTCGTCTTTGAAGTGGTTGTATAGATTCTTTTTTTTTTTTTGTTGTGTTTGATTTGTTCGATTTTTAGGTTAGCTGCAGGAATAGTTAGCAATGTCGGCATTTTTTCTCACTCTCTACACGGCTTGCACATTGCATATTGCTCGCTTGAGCTGAGGTGGAGTCAGCGAAAAATTACAGCCACTACAAGTTGTAATGATTTCCACTTGTCGTATGGAACTTTTTGCTGCACACTCTCGCTGTAGCTTTGTAGCTTTGGGAAAGCGTTGTGCGCCTCGTTATTTGCTGCACTGGCAAACACACACATCCGTACACTTGTACATGGGAATATTGCAAATATTTTGCTTGACTTCATTTGATTTGACTTCACTTTTGCTACTTCTTTTTCTTGCCTATCCGCCGCTTATCTTCTTCCCAAATAGTACACAGCTCCCTGGGTGCTCTGTCATCACCTTCGACTTATCTGCAAATTACTGTTGCTGCAGCAATGTAATGAATTTTTATAGCGTACTAGCCGCAAGGGTGGGGAGGGAGCAAAGGACACTTCTGCTACGATTGCCTGCAATGATTTGGATTTATATGAAAATTTTCTAGCAGTCGAGGCAGCAAATTTTCTGCAATTTTTTTTAAATTTTTTGATGTTTATTTTTGCTTTCATGTTGACTCTCATTAGACGGTGAGCCGGTGTGTTAGCTTCTCAAAATCGCTCGGCCATT
This sequence comes from Rhagoletis zephyria, assembly GCF_001687245.7. Classification (NCBI taxonomy): domain Eukaryota; kingdom Metazoa; phylum Arthropoda; class Insecta; order Diptera; family Tephritidae; genus Rhagoletis; species Rhagoletis zephyria. Next base: position 2,168 of record NW_016180541.1, on the reverse strand, counting down.
AAATAAACATTCCTTGTGGAACGGTTGGTTGGAGCATAAAATGATGGAAGTTGGTTGGGAAAGTCAACTATTCAGCAGCTGTAGTGATGATAAGCGCAGCACAGCGCGGCGTAGAGGGAGAGGGAGAAGGTGCGCAGCCAAGGTAGATATGGACAAAAGGCAAAAGGAAATTTAATTTGTTTTTCACATAAGTTTTGTGTTGTTTTGATGTTTTTTTTTATAAAATCTGTGTTAGTTGATTTAATTTGCATAAAATTGTCAATTGCACATTTTCGATTTGGTACCATTGATAAATTGGATAAGTCGCAATAGGCACCACCCACATCCTTTGCTGACATTTTGTGGCTGCAAACTTTTTTCGGCGTCGTCAGTTGTACGCGTCGTATGAGTGATGGCTGCTTGCTCTTCCAGCGCATTTTCGTTGATTGTCTTTTGGCATCGGCGGCTCAACTCAGCTCTCTTCTGCTGATGCACGCGCATTATGAAACATTATTTTTATGAAAGCAAATTTTTTTTTGATGGGTTTTACAAGTTCGTTAACCACATATGTATGTGTGTATGTGTGTATGTGTATTTATGTGCGCGTCTGTGGTTACTCATTAATTTTAGCTCAGTGCTGAGCTCAGTTGTTTTTTACAGACTAAAAGCAGTAAAAAATTAATCACTAAATTGAAAAAAATGTTGATGGGCATCATTGATTGATTCATTTAAAATTTCAGCTTGAAGAGTATTCAATAACGGAATAAAATAAATTTACATATGTACACAGTTCATGGAAATTAAGAAATTGAAAAGTATCCCACAATGGGTGGCAATAAAGGCTGAAAATCTCGTAAAACATCGTGCGTATGATTTAACGATTCGATGAATATTCTTTTTTGTAAACCTGCCTTTATTTTTATCAAATTTATATTTTTGAGTATTTGTTTTCAATAAATTTTTTAATAAAAATCCGCAAAGAGTAATGATTATTTTGTGATTTTTAGAATGTTTTCGATCTTACTTCTTAGATACTTTAGGCTCGCAAACAGGTAGGTGCCAACCTCCCTTTTTAACATTCTCAGTTTTGTCAAAGGTTACAGGCCCAAAAGTACACCCCTTGCTCAAAACAATGAAGGACAAAACTGAACTAAAAACAATTGCTCTTTATTATAAAATTCATACTCCGTGCAATCTCTCCCTGCAAAAAACGCCTCCCAAACTGAAACAAATGTCTGAAACAAGCAGGTTGGACATTTCTCTTTCCTAGGGATCATAATTAATTTTGCGATAATGGCTTAGGCCCCGTTGGCTTGGCCATGTCCTTCGCATGGACACATACCCACCAGCTCTGAAAGAATTCGTTTTGGAACCGGCTGCTGGTAGCAAAGCTACCAGAGAGAAGCTCCTCTGAAATGAAAAGACCGAGTGGGGAAGGACTTGGCTTCACTTGGAATTTCCTATTGGTGTCAGGAGAGCAACGAATGCTGTGATTTTTTGGACTCGGCCAAAATCGATAAAAGAAAATGCATGGCAGATAAAAAACAATTTTTTTCCTGCATAGACCACAGTGGCAGTCGAACACGCGCTACCCGATATGCCAAGAAATGAAAACTCTTGCTGCTTACGAATACTTTGCTTCGTTACTTTATTTTTCTTCTCTGGAAAAATCATTACACTCCCTGGTTTAGTCATGCAGTGACACTTCTTTTAATGAAGAAATAAAATGTTATTATATATGTATATATGTACATATATTCCGCAGTACGTTTGAACAACAAAACTCTTCTACAACTCAGAAAAAATTAAATAAACTTGGAAAATTATTACTCCCAAATTTCAAGGATATAATAGCGTATACATATATATCGATGTGTATACATATTTATAAACAATGAACTTAACTATAGGGGAAGTGCTTATATCTAAACTTTATTTAGCACCAAGAACGCAGTGTAAGCATTACTTCTAAACTACAGCCATGAATGTGTGTGATATCATTTATAAAAGTTGCTTATCATCTAACATATATGAGAGCCAATTTATAGATAAATACATACATACATACATACATATGTACAAATGTGCACTGGCAAGTCCACAACGGAGAAATATTAGTTCAATTGCTATTTTCGCACGCACTTCCACTTCAACGCCCACAACTATCTATAAAGGTAAAAAAAAAAAAA
>NW_016180540.1:0-6710 GCF_001687245.7 Rhagoletis zephyria | reverse complement strand
TGTGGGGCTGTTTCGCTTAACCAAGCTGGTCTTTTGTAAACAAACTTGGGCGTGTTTTTGTTTCGCCTCTTCTGACAAGAACTCCTCATTTTAATACTTTATGTGAAATTCGGAGGCCGGAAAAAGCCATCATCGTAGGACTATTCGTAAAATAAGTACATATGTACATATATGACGTACGTAGATAATTATGTACACAAACAGGAAGAGTATTTGCATATATGTACATGTATGTATACACGTATATATTTACTTTTTCTCCATATACAGATACATACATATATACATACCGTAGATACATACTAGCGAAAGCCATCTTCAAAAGACTTTTCATTGGGAAACTTTCGCATCAAAATCAGAGAGCGAAAGGATTGCTCAAATAAAATGAAGATTGAGAAAATTTCCCGAAATGATTGTAAATTTTAATTACTTACACATGAATAATAATTTGCATTTTAGTTATCGAATTTCTATGTTTTATGCACAGTTTGCTCATACTCGTATCAATTTAATTAACTACCTCATCGCATACTAATTTTATTCTTAAACAAATTGCTAGTATTAACTCCAGCATCTATGTTTATGTACATACATACATACATACACTATTGCCCCAAACCGTTGAAAGATTTGTTATTATAGCTATGCTTCTACAAACAAGCGTACAGCCTCCAAAGCAATAAACAAACTATCAATTCGTTCTGCCTGTAGGGATTACAGCAGTTTGCTTGCGGTTTTAGTAGGCGGAAAACAGCAGGCAAATGCTAGTAGAAGAGGCCGAAAGCGGGCGCACAGTGTAAGTACTATGTACATATGTACATACGTATATTCATGACATTTTGAGGATTTCATTTACTTGCAGTTTGCATACCCAATTTTCCTGCTGACGGCTTTTTACACTTTTTATGGAACTTCTTATGGAAGAAAATGCGCAAGACCGTTTTAAAAAAAATTAACGCCAGTTTTTCGATCGCTTAAAACTTGCACTTTATTTTACTAAAATTTAATGGGCTACAAATAAATTCAAAAAAAAGATATCAAAAAATTTGTAATGTATTCATTTAATACTCAACTTCGGTGTTAACAAATTCATAACTCAAATTATTGTAGAGTGCACCCCGTAATACTACCTAAATATTGTGCAATACTCAGAGCAACCATTGTAATCTTTTTCAATTTATTTTGAGATGGCATATTTTCAAAAACTAATTTTTTTATCAAAAAATTTATATAAGAAAAATTTTTTAAGAAAAAAAATTAAAAAATATTTATTTTCATAGGGAATTTTGATGTGTGTGTGATTTTTTTCAAATTTTTTCCTCCTCCCGTTCTCCTGATATTTGGAAAACTATTAAATCGATTTGTTTTTGTTTTTGTGCTGTACAATTTTTAAAAATGTATTAATCAAGCTCAAATTTATTATTTATGTTTATCTATTTACCCTAAAAATTTTAAACAAATCAACGCATGAAGCGTGAACCCTGTCCATTTCTGTTTGGAACGCCCCATATGCAGATATGTACGCAAATCTATGTTCGTTTCAATAAACGCTTAAGTTTTTAGGTTGACTTTGCTGTTTTATGTAGCGTTTGTGATTTTATTTTAATTGCAAGAAATTTTTTTTTGATACATATTGGTAATTAGTGTTGGGAAGTATCGAGTACTTTTGAGGATCGCGTTCTTTGGTTTCGACACTTTTATCTTTCAGAGTACTGAGTTCTTTCTTTAAGTAAACTTCGCATTCGCGAATATGAAAAATGTGACATTCGCAACATCCCTAACATGTACCAAAGCGATTATTGGAACGAGTACTTCTGAGTACTGAGTACTTTCGAGTTCTTTTAAGTTTTGAGTACTTTGGAGTTTCTTTTTTTGAGTTCTTTCGAGTTCTTTTGTGAGTACTGAGTTCTTTGGAGTACTGTGCTGTCGATCCTTTTGAGAATCGAATTCTGAGTACTTTTGGTATCGATACTGCCCAACACTATTGGTAATACTGAAAGATAGTTTCGAATCATGCTTTGAAAGTAGTTCGGGGTCATAAATAACGCCTCCTTGGCGAGGCCTAAAAACAGCCAAAATCGAAAATATAAAATGACAGTGTCAAACGAAGGAGTTTTAAAAAATCGGTTGTTGAAAATTTTAAAATATTGTTGACGGGTTTGCAGAGGATTGACACCTGTTTAAAAAGTTAAATTCAAATTATTTAATAATTCAAATAAATTAATTAACTGAAACTTTTTAAATGTCAAATGTCAGTGAGACTTAATGAGACAAACTTATGTAGTCATAAGTGGGCAGTGCCACGCCCATTTTCCCAAAATTCCAAGTTAATCTTATTTCTTTTTAAAAGACTGCTGCAAGTATTAACTTTTAGTAAATTAACGTCATCAATTTTCGAAATATCGAAGTTTCAGTATTTCTGAAATTTACCGTTATATGAAAACTGGGCGTCATTTTTTAGCCCAACTTCAAACATTTTCTGCGCCTAAATTTATTGTGCTAAGTACAATAACTATACCGAGTTTGGTACAAATTGATGGAACGTATACCGAGTTACACATAAATATGTGGTCATAAGTAGGCAGTGTCACGCCCATGTTCCAAAAAATTTTTATAGTCGTATTTCCTGCTAAAAAAAAATTATTCCAAAGATCGATTTTAAGTGAATTAGGTACAGTAGTTACTGATTTATCACAGAATTTGTATTTATTTAAATTACCGTTATATGGGATGTGAGCGCGGTTATTGTGTTATTTTAAAAAATATTCAACCGTTACCCATGTTGTACCAAGGTCAACCTCCTTATATAAATTATTATATGGTCCACATTTTTCACTGCTACGCTACATTTGTACCTACGCTGCTTAAAGCTCATATGCCTGAAACTATGTATATTATTAAAGTATAATGTGCTAAATAAGCGCTTATCGTGAGGCCCCAAAGAGGAATATTTTTTTGTACTGATATATCTTTGCCCTTTTATAGCTTAAAAGTTATGCCAGATTTTGTTGTACTGCCACGCTACAAAATTGTGTAAGTGTGTTCAGATGTGAATTTTTTATTAAAAAAAGGCTAAAACCTAATCAGCTATAAAACTGCATACCTACCTACAATTTTTCTAAAAATTCTGAGTAAAAATTTTTAGGTAGAAATTTTTTAGAATTTTTATAATTTTTGTACAAAGTTTAAAATAAGCATTTATAAGCGGTTTATTATGCAATGAGCTAGACTCTTACAAAAAAAACTAAAATTATACGTAAGCATTAAAAAACAAAATAAATGTAGGCAAAACAGATCAAAATAAGGCGTTTATATTATTTCGGAGCTTTTACTCGATTTGATCAAATAAATGTAAATGAAAGGTATGAAATTTTAAGCAATTGCTCGATTTTTATCCATAGAATATGTATGACCCAAATGTGATCAAAAATCTGTGAAATTTGAGAATAAAATTGTCTGCCTAGGTTTCGTTTTCGGCCACTTGGGCCATATGAATGAGTAATACCTACTCATTAAAATTACATGTAATTTATTTTCGCTGAGTAAAAAATAATGTGCATATATACATATGTATGCATGTTTAATTGTATTAAAATGAAAGTGGAATCTTTCATCTTTGCAACATTCAACATCTACATATTTATTATTCTCTTATTCGAGAATCTTGCTTTTCGAAATTTTTGCATTATCCACTTAAGTTTTTACACTTATAAGAGCACTTAGAAATTAGTATCATAAAAAATACAATACTTAAAAAAGAGTGAAGCACAAGTGCTGCAGAAATACGTCCTATACAGTGGAACAAATTCTCGATTCTACAGAGCAAGAACTGCACAAAATCCCATAGAAAAATTATTATTGATTTTTTAGCCAGTGCTATTCTGGCCCGAGATACCTAGCGAAAAGGCATCAAGGTTTTTTACGAAATTTTTTTCGAAAATGTATAATGTTTACCAATATTAAATATATTCAATATCTATACTAATTGTATGTATAAAGAGAAGTAAGTCTCTTTTTTTGGTAAGAGGTAATATCGCGGACGGCCGGGCCGATTTTCATATATAGCTTTCAGGAACCACCATGTCAATCGATCTATTGGAAAAAATTTGTTTATTCATGGTCCGTTTCGCTTGAGATTTAACACATACATATGTATATAGCGTATTGACGGGGACCGGTCTACTGGAATAAATTGTATTTATGGTCCAATGTCTCTGAAATTCGGTAAAAGTATTACAGATATACGCACATTGGGGTGGTCCAAAAATACATGAGGGGGGAAAATAGTTTCAAATGTTAAGCTCACACCCTTTAGGATTTTTCAAAATAAAATACCTGTATCTTTTTATAAGAAAAAACATATTCAAAACTGCCTCAAATCCCATGGAGTTGTCCATGTATTTTATATGGGTGAAAATCACTTATTCGTAGAAATCAACATTTTTCGATCGGAAAACTCTTTTTCTTTAATTTAATTTAATTTAATTTAATTTAATACAGCAATGTCTTTTGACGACCACCAAACCACAGCCTTAGCAGATAAATGTTGCATTGAATATCGTGAAAGTTTTCAATTTTCTTTTAACAAAAAAATTAATTTTGGCCGGGTCTGATAGTTTGAAATAGAGCAAAGTTATATCGAGCCCTAACCGCCAAAATAACGTAAGCGACATTTTTTTCAAAATTTTCTTTTTTGATGCAGAAATATGTATGTATTCCTAGAGCATCTAAGAATATTTCTGCATCAAAAAGAAAATTTAAAAAAAATATTACTTAGGTTATTTTTGCGTTTAGGACTCTATAAAATACTAGTTAGTGTTTCGAAATACGAGGAAAAATCATATACATATTTACATTTCGTAAAAAATATTCCCACTGTGCACTTAAGTGGTCCATCACAACCTTGACCCAAACACTTAAGACACCAAGCAGGTCGATTAATTGCGAATACTGAAATATGTACTTATGTATACTTAGTATTATGTATGTATGTAAGTATATATGCAGTTATGTATGTTTATATGGAACATATATGTAAGCGCATGCTTTGCTCAATTCAATTTTTACTATGCAATCGTTTTGTTACAAAATTTTTACAGCATTTCTTTTTACATACAAACATGGAATTCAATTGAAAGCCAATTATATCTTAAGAACACCAATTTTATCTGATATTGCAGTACTTCATATTGAACTCTATTGAAATTTTATTGCAAATAATACTCGATGCCACTTTAAAAATGATGCAAAATTACACACAAAAAAAATCGCTATGTCTTCTTTTTAAAAAATCCCTTGTGAAATATTTTCGGGACATTGAATAAGACGCCTGTCAAAATATTTAGATTTAGAAGTCGCTCAAAGCGAACTTCTATTTTCCATATAAAACCACAGGAAAATTGATAACACTCTGCACCAAATTTCGAAAAAGTTGGAGGTGATGGGAATCGCAACAGCATTTGATTAAGCTGGTTAAATAATGAAAAAGTAGCAAAGGATTTGAAAAAGTTGGTAACCCTTTTTTTATCTCAATTTGAAATTGACGAAATAAGCTCCCAATGAGAACATATAATTTAAAAACAACCGTTCGTTGGATAACAAAATGGGATACCAAATGAAAGAGCATGGCCTTCGATTGCAAAAAAAATTTTATTTTTTGAGTTGGGCTGCCGCCTATTTAAAACTTACTATCTTATCCTTACATATGTAGTATAAAGAAAAGTCGAGATTTTTTGACCACGCTAATCTCGAAAATTTCTGAACGAATTCGGACGAGATTTTGTTTAATATAATCTCTAACGATAGAGGTATTATCTTAGGCACTAAGAATTTCTATGGGGTTGCCACCTTTGTGAAGAATTATAAGATCCGTTCGATGCGTTACGAAAAGTGAGATGTCAAACGTAAGGCCTTGACCTCAAGATGTTCAAGGATATATTATTTTTTGAGTATGGTTGCCACCTTTTTTAAATTATAAAATCTTCAGCGTTCGTTGGACTAAAAAATTAGGTACCAAGTGAAAGGATATGGCCCAAGAAATTTTTTGTTAATTACATCAGAATTGCACAGTTCGTTCAATTTTGAATGAGGTTTGAAAGGAAAGCGCTTGGCTTTCAAATGTGGAATAAGGTTTTATTTAAGGTTGCCACCTGTGCGAAAAATTATAAAATGTGGGCTGTTCGTTGGCTTGGCCTCTAGATATTCAGTAATGTGTTTTATTTTTTGAGTAAGGTTGCTAGCTTTTTAAAAATTATAAGGTCTTCACCATTCGTTTGACTAAAACATGTGTTATGAATTGAAAGGATATGGTCTCCGGATGTGCTATAAACTTTTATTTGTTTTAATTACTACCTTACATATAATAGACGAAGGCATTTTTTGTTAATGACATCAAATTTGAACAGTTCATTCAAATATAAAAAATTAAATGCCGAATGAAAGAGCTTGGCCTCCACATGTGCAATAAGGTTTTATGTTTTTGAATAGAGTTGCCGCCTGTCCAAAAGTTATAAGATCCACACTGTTCGCTGCATTAAAAACATAAGATGTCAAATGAAAAGGCTTGGTCATTTGATGTGCAATAAGGCTTTGTTTTTTTTTTGAATAGGGCTGCCACCTGCTTTCTCCAAATGCGCATATGTACATACTTACATATCTACACATTCATACGAAGCCGGCTAGTATACTATTTATATAAGTAGATACATACA
>NW_016180538.1:0-6710 GCF_001687245.7 Rhagoletis zephyria | reverse complement strand
TCACATTATTATATTTCAGTTGCAAATGTTTTGTCCGATACTGTATGTGTGTGCGTTTTACTGCAGCTCATAACTTTATAACATCACTTTGTGTCCATAAGGTTGTATGTACATATGTACTATGTTTGTATGTGTATGTGTACACTTATTTATGGGTGGTTATGATGATTGCAAAATTATGAACCGAGCAAAAGCTGCAAACGCATCATCAAATCAAGCTGCCTGCGGGTGGTGACTAATGGGCAAGCGAAATACAAATATGTATAGGAGTATGTAGGTACGCACTTAAGTATGTATGTATATTAGACTGCATCACTCCCCATACAAAAAAAAATAAAAAATTGGTACTGTTTTTCCATTGGAATTATAAAATCTATTATATTTTAAGACGACCACCTAAATATTTCGGAAAAATATTAAAATTTACGTGAGCTGGACCGATTTGGAAATACCTCCAAAAATGGAGTTTTTTATGAATAATAATAGTTTCTTAGATATTTTTTTTTTAAATCCCCTCAAATGACAAACCGTTTTAAGCTAAAAAATTTGCATAAAAATATTTTTGAAAAATTTAAAAAATTTGCATGAAAATATTTTAAAACTTTTTTAAAAATTTTGAACGGAATCGTGATAATCAGATTTTGATGCTATTTTTTAACTTTTTCGAAACCAACTATTTTTTATAGTTCCCCTAGAAACCACAAAAAAATGAAAATATGGGAACTCATAAAAAATCGTTAGTATTAAAAATTGTAAAATAAAAAATTGCGTAATTTGATTGAAAGTCACCTGAAGAGAAACAAAGTTTTCGGATCGAAAAATATTGATTTTCAAGATTTCTATAACATTTGCACCAATTTTTATGTTTCACCATATAAAATACATTTACAATACTTTTAGCGCTTTCAGCGACCTCTTAATGTTTTCTTATTAACAAATAAAAAGGGGGCTATTTTTTTTTATATAAAAAATCTTAAAATACGGACTTTAAATTTTTCAAATGTTTTTTTCGACCACCCTAATATACATGCACACATATTTATATGCGGCATATTGTATACATTTTTGCGTTGTAAATGTATACATTTTTACTTACTTACATATTTTCACAGCTAATATTCCACACATCACTACATATACTACATAATGCCACTGGTGCTTAAAACCTTCGACCGCCGCTGTGGCGCAGTCTCTTCCCTGCTGCTATGGACTGCTAAAGCAATGTACTAGACATGTGTCTGTCCGTGTGTCATTTTGTGGCTGACAATTTTAATTTGAAAATTTACACAAATTTTAATGCAACATTATGCCGTTATGGCAATGCAGAAAACGAATAGCACGCGCGTGCTGTGCTATAGCATGCTAAGGCGCATGCGCGCAAGCGCCTACTTTACGTTTTAGCGAATGCATATGTATGTATGTGTGCGCTGCGTGTGTGAAAATGTTTGGACCACCTGCTGTGTACATATGCTAATGCGCCACAGTTGGCGTTGTCGCCAGGTTGTGATTATTTTATCAAGTTCGACTATGAAAATGTTTTGACATTAAAAAATTAAAATTAATTTATTGTTAATTTAATTATCAAAATGGCTTTGATATAAAATTATTAAGAAAATAAAAGAGATTTTTCTTAAAGGCATCTTGCCACTTAAATATGCTTTGGTTCGTTTGATAACGGCGGCATAATTTTTTAGCATCGATATCTGTACTGAGGGTGCCTCTTAGCTCTACACTTTAGGATGAGAAGCGGCTGAAACGAGGAGTAGGAAGTTCTCATTTAACTTTGAGGTACGACAAAACTCTGACAACTTTTTCGATAGCAACATTGCTCTGCGGACCTAAAACCTTCTAAATCATTGTATTTGTTGTGGAGTCTGACTGAAAAAAAGTTTACTCACAGAAACGAAGAGTTGGACTGCCTACTACCAAATACAGGACAAACTACCAAGTTCTCAAACTGATGCACTGGTCGGGGTTTGAGGCTAGTTCCCTCAAAAATGGAAAAAGTCAACTATTGTGAGGATACCAAAGACCAGAGAGGACAAAACGCAACCATTCACCTATAGACCTATCGCCATAGTCCGCACTTGACTTTAAGCAATGTACAATTATAACAAAGTAATCGTGTCACGCACCTAAGGGTCAACTTGGATAGGCGACTTACTTGGCTAAACCACTTAGAGGCTACTAGGACTCATCTTAAGTCCTTAAGGCCTTGCATTTTTCATTTCTTTGACCACGTCCATGTCATTCAAAGGCTCTTTCAGGTCGCTTCATGTATACCCGAAGCCTATGGAAAGAGCACCACAGTACTTGCCTATACATAATTCTTCTCTCAAATGCACTCAAAGCTGTCCCATCTTTACGTATTGGACTCTTACCATGTTTTTGCTTTTTTCTGTCGTCTGGACAAGGCTGCTCTGTTGCTAAAGCAGATTATACGACTGACGTCTCCGTAGAGTTGTACTCTTCGCAATCATTGTGCTTTCTAATGTAGGGTTGATTCTCTTGACATTTTGCCCTGCGTACGCAGTTACTAGGTTCAATTCCAGTTTAGGCCATGGAAAACACGAGCAACAACCAATTCGATATGCGATAACCAATCCGTATGGACCCTTAGGTCATAGCAGAAAGTAATGGAACTTTAGTGGGCTCAGTCCGACGTACTGGGCTTAAGCGTGCACTGAAGCCTGCAACTTCTGTTCACCAGTAGGTGCACCTGAAGGGGCAATCGAGTATACACATGTAACCGTAACAACCCAAATTTGTATCTGGCCAAGGACTTTCACTCCAGCTGATTCCACAAAAACTCTTAAAAGGACTATCATTTGAGGGTACGCACCAGGAATGCCTGGACCCTTCAGATGTCCGCTACATTTGCTATGCAAAGGGGCTGTGATAGGTGAGAGACTTCGTCGGCGTCTACTTCTCGCTCATTTGCATCCATGCTCTGAAAGAAGTGAAGGACGAGGTGCCCAAGGATCTCTTTTAAGAGCGCCTTTACTGGTTTTCCCGAAAGAATAACTGGTACGACCGAGAATGTCACCAGGCTGCAGGGAAATAAGAGGTCGATTACAGCGACGCGCTGCTTTCGGGTGCAACGCGAGCAAGAGCGATCGATAAGGGGAGCCAAAAGGAAAGCGAGGTGTATGTATTTGTCGTGACAGAAAGAGCGATAAGTAAAAGACTTTAACTTAAAGGAGATGCTGATATGCATGATGCAAATAACTTGAAACGCTGGCCAACCAGAAAAAGTTTCGAAAATTCTCTTAGAAAATTAGGCAACCCCCTGTAATAACAACCAAGGCGTTCTAGTGACCGATATCCAGGTCATGCTTAAGTTATGCAGAGAATACTTTTGCACACCGCTATATGGCAACAGCATTGAAACTAGTAGCGAAGTTGGCACCGAGCCGCCACTCGATAACGATGTATCACCCGCCGATTAGGACAAGGTATCAATAACTTCTAGCCTGAAAAGCAACAGAGTTGCTGGAGCTGTTCGGATGAACGCATGACTAAGCACTGTACAAATTTAATTTGCGCTGCCCAATCCACAAGTAATTTGACCCCGCCATATGCGCCAATTACCGCGGGATCAACATTTATACGTCGCATATCCTGATTTTACTGAGCGAATTGTGTGACAGGCTAAAGCGCACCGTCAAGGAGCTGATTTGAAGTTATCTTTAGACTTGGCAACCATCTATTTGTATCTTCCAAAGACGCCGTCGACAGCACACAAAGGAATTGTCTTTATGACGCGATATCTGAATTTGCTATCCCCGCGAAGCTAGTACGGCAATGTAAAATGGCGTTGAGCAATACGACCGACTCCGTCAGAATTGGGAAAGACCTCTGCGAGTCGTCTGATACCAAACAAACTACTCTCTATTGTGCAGCTTTTTAATCTAATAACACCAAGGGGCTTTGACTGCCCCTCTTCTCTTACTTCAACTGAAAACTCAATTTGTGTGGCTATTCCATTTCCATTGACATTTGAGGCTGAGTTGAAAAAAAATTGTTGCCAAATTTTCTTCTTGAAAAATTGTTCGCTATAATGAGACCAATCAAGAACAACTTATTCCACGTGGCTGGGGTTTCTTTTATATTAAATCAAACCAACAAAACTCTTAAAGAATTAATTTTTCTTTTCTTGCATCGCGTTACGTCACTTAAGTCAACAACCTAATAATACTTAGCTTTGTCATACATACTTCGCGACTGAAGCTAAGAAAATTAAATAAAATGCAGATAAATATCCTGCTCTCAAAACGAAGTACTTGAACGACAACGGCAACCAACAAAAGTCCATAAGAGTTTATAAGTACGAAAGCCTTAGCAAAGCGAGAGAGCAAGGACAAAGCTTGAATGGGCGATTAACTGAAAAAGCAGGAAGCGTCTAACAGAAATAAAAGTCAGAGAGACACAATGACGATTTAAGGTTAAATCAGGGGCGTATCCAGAGTGAAGTTTTTTTTTTAGGGGGACGGGGGCTTTCAGAATAATTTACTGAAGTCATTCAATGGATGTGTTAATGAACATAAACTTTATTTTGATACATATACATACGCTGGTGGCCACATAATTAGGGACACTAATTTTTTGATAAGTTTTGACCGTTTAGTTTTTCTTTGTTTTATTTTTAATTATTTTTTTTTTTATAAAAATATAGCTTATACAATAACGAAAACGAGATTTATAAAATGCGCAAAATTTCAAAGATTAGGAAAAAAAATTATTGAAGATGTTAAGCCTTTTCTCTGAAACTTTAAAAAACATCAGAGCTGAGTCCTTCTACATTTCCACACACATATTTTTATCAGTGGTGATTCTACGAATTCCGGAGAGGCGACTGTAAATTAACTAGCCGAATTCGTGTATTTGTACCCAGCGTGTCTCATAAAGCTACGCAATTTTCTTCCACGAACGGAGCAAAGATACAAAAAAAAAACTAACTTTTGGAACGGCCTCCAATAAAGGCGGGGGAAACAATTAGATTCCTAAAAGTTAACGGAATGTTGAATAAAGATTTCAAATTAGAGATAGGCGTGAGACTAAATATTCAATCCCGATCTCGACATTAAGTGTTTAGGTCCCGAACCAGCCTAACCCGATGCTTTACATATTTGTACCACGGGTCCCGACGCTTTCTCGAATATTCTATTTTCGTTATACTGAAAGCTCTGGCAACTTCAGGGCTAATTTCATATAAGGATGAATTTCATTAAAGGAAGTTTTTTTTATAGTTTTCAGAAGTTGAGGATTTTATAGGGAGTGTCGGGAAATTATTTTCCATAATACAAATTCCAACGTCACACTATGGTCTGGCGACTATCATTTGCTGGCCAAAAGTCGAGAAGTAACCAAATTGATTTGAAACTTAGTGTTTGGGAGTTTTTGAGGTCGCTGATTTTGAATATAATTCGAATATATATATATATATAAATTCGCATCCAATATGGCTACCAAATTTTATATTTCTTTCCCTTTCATCAAAAACTTATACATAAGCGGGGCTTTCAAGTTTGCTGGTTTCGAATCTGATGTACGATTTTTGGAATTTGAAGTGGCGGATCCAATATGGCGACCATATTTTAAATTTTTTTCCTTTTCAGCACAAAGTCCTATAAATGGGGAGTTCTCGAGGGTGCTGATTTCGAATCTGATAGCGGATTTTTTTAATTCAAAATGGCGGATCCAATATGGCGACCAAATTTTATAATTTTTTTCTTTTCAGCACAAACTTATATATAAGGGAGGTTTTCGAGTTCGATGATTTAAAATCTGAGACGTTAACGGAAAAAAATTGTACCTTAAAAAATTTTTTTTAGTTTTTGCTATATATGTATATTTTTTTGTAATCATAGCTGCTTCAAATAAACTTTTTCTTGTATTTAATTGAAAGGACACTAGCACAACAAGTATATTACATTCCGACGTCGATTTTCCTCATCGAATCGAATTAGATTCGACGTCGGCCTGGTAAAGTCGTGTTGGTAAACTCGGAACCACGTGAACTCGAAATCATTTTTTCCTTACAAAGTGTGTACTCTCTTACGCTAAAATTTAAGGAACTATAAAACTGCTTTAAATTTTGTCTTTTAATCCATATTGAAAAGTTTAACATTTTTAGGAAAGCTTGCTGATTTTTTTTATTTATTTTTTTTTGATAATGCACACAATTTGAAATTGGTTTTACATAAATGGTTTTTGTTAAAGATTTTGGGCATCGTTTTGCAGTTCGATAGTATATCGTTTTTACGGCCCGCCGACGATCAAATTATTATTCACGGAACTAGTCGGAAACGACATCGATACGAAGTCGTTTGGCAAATTGGGTATGCAGACATGAATAAGGTATGCGTAAAAATGTATTAAAAACAAGTAAGAGCAGCGCTGTCTTCGGCTATGCCGAAGGCTTCATACCTTTCATGAACATCTGCAAATTTTAGTTTGACAGATTACTGATTTTGAATACATCTGCATACATCGATAGAGGAGTTACATACTTATATAAAAAATCGCATCTAAACAATCAGAGGTATGGAAGATATACTTTATATGACACCAATCTAAGTGATTTTCACTGCTATGTGATCGGTATGTAAACCGGTAACACAATTTATGGGTTTAGTTTCCTACATAAAGGAGATATATCGCAAAAACTGGTATCTGAACAATCAGTGCTATAGGAGATAAAGCTTATA
>NW_016180537.1:0-6714 GCF_001687245.7 Rhagoletis zephyria | reverse complement strand
AAAAGTTATAATATAAATCAAATAAAGCAAAAATAAATAAAAAATATTTCTAATATTAAATTAAATAAAAATATTTTTTTTCTTAAAATAATAAATTCTAAAAACATTAGAAAAACAAATGAATTAAGACGAAAATAGTACTTAAAATTTGAATACTTGAAAAAGTATTTTTATTTTTAAAACAAAGTCTAGAAATTAAAAGAAAGTTAAATAAAAAAAACATNTTAAATTAAATAAAAATATTTTTTTTCTTAAAATAATAAATTCTAAAAACATTAGAAAAACAAATGAATTAAGACGAAAATAGTACTTAAAATTTGAATACTTGAAAAAGTATTTTTATTTTTAAAACAAAGTCTAGAAATTAAAAGAAAGTTAAATAAAAAAAACATATAAAATACAAAAAATAAATAACCTCCGAAAAGTTAAATGAAATAAAAAATATATTTCTCCTTAAAAAAATAATATCTAAAAATTAAAAGAAAATGAAATTAACAAAAGAAAAATAATTTACATTAAAACAAGAAAAATAAATAAAATAGGTTCCCAAAAATTAAGTTAAAAATTATTATTCTTTTTTAAACAGTAAGATTTCAAAATTAAAATTTTAACATTAAAATAAAACCAAAATTAAAAATAAAAAAAAAAATCCGCTGCCCGAAACTTGAACTCTTACCTCTCGAATGGCTCGCCTGTGCGGAGTGAGGCTATTGCGACTGTTGGAGCGATGCGAGCTAAATTATAATACAAACAAGTGCTTTCTCTCAAAATAGCTTTTCACCATAACTTGTGAATGAGTATTTTTTCTAAGACTTTTGTGCTAGAATAACAAAAGTCATTCGAACTATCTTGTCATATAACTTTCATTTGTCCAACGAAAGACTTTTTACTATCTTAGCCAGAATTTTCCTGTAAAGCGCCAAGTCTTTCACCATCTGGTCTTCCCATCTACCACTGCTAACTGCAGCGGGTATTGCGTTAAATACTTTCAGGGCTGAAGTGTTTCATTAAAATTTTAGTTAATTCGCTTTTAATTTACTTGTAATGCTCATTCGCCTCATTGTTTCATCGTCTGCGGTATTCGCCGTCGCCAACTCGTGCATAGTGATGTTCCGATAACAGTGCTTAAAAGTATATCACCCAGTATCTCTATCAAATACTGAGTATTTTTTATTTTTATTTTTTGTACCTCGATACGCGTGCACAAGTACTTGGGGGATCTCGAGTACAATGTGAAACTTCTGTATTACTTCCTTGCAGATCTTGTGAAAATGCAATTGAAAAGTGGTCTGATTTTAGGACGCATCGTCGAGAATTCGTTTTGAGACAGAATAATCAAAAATCATGAAAACGATTAGCAGACTTAGCGTCTGCTGTTTCAGCACTTTCAAGGATCGCCATTTCAAAATAGGAGTATAAGTAAAAAAAACGCCTTTCTCCACATACTTTGAGTGGCATCGAATATTCTCTTCAATACTTTTAATGAGTACAGGCATCGAGTACATGATCCAGAAAGCTTTCGCGGAATTTTTCTTTCGAATACTCCAACAGAAGGAGTGATCGTCCACAATTCTATGATGAGGGCTAAATTTTTGTGCTAGGACACTTTACTTCTCAATTACTTACTTACATATGAAAGTAGCAATTTTCGATAAAAGTTGTTCTCGGCTGTGGTGGTACAAGGCTTTTATTATGGTTCGAAGAAATCGTTACACATTCAACTTAATTTGTAAATGACTAAATAGAAAGATTTACTGCATAATTAAGGTTTGTTGTNATAATTTACATTAAAACAAGAAAAATAAATAAAATAGGTTCCCAAAAATTTAATTAAGTTAAAAATTATTATTCTTTTTTTAACAGTAAGATTTGAAAATTAAAATTTTAACATTAAAATAAAACCAAAATTAAAAATAAAAAAAAATCCGCTGCCCGAAACTTGAACTCGGACCTCTCGAATGGCTCGCCTGTGCCTGTGAGTGAGGCCATTGCGACTGTTGGAGCGACGCGAGCTAAATTTAATACAAACGAGTGCTTTCTCTCAAAATAGCTTTTCACCATGACTTGTGAATGAGTGTTTTTTTTCTAACGCTTTTATGTGTGTGTAGAATAATAAAAGTAGTTCGAACTATCATTTGTCTAACGAAAGACTTTTTACTATATTAGCCAGAATTTTCCTGTAAAGCGCCAAGTCTTTTACCATCTGGTCTTTCCATCTACCACTGCTAACTGCAGCGGGTATTGCGTTGAATATTTTCAGGGCTGAAGTGTTTCATTTAAAGTTTAGATAATTCGCTTTTAATTTAGTTGTAATGCTCATTCGCCTCATTGTTTCATTGTCTGCGGTACATATTCGCCGTCGCCAACTCGTACATAGTGATGTTCCGATAACGGTGCTTAAAAGTATATCCCCCAGTATCTATCAAATACTGANAAAACATATATTTAATACTTGTGCCGGGTATTTAATGTTCGGCTCCGCCCGAACTTAGACTTTCTTACTTGTTCTTTTTTAT
The DNA here is from genome assembly GCF_001687245.7 of Rhagoletis zephyria. Taxonomy (NCBI): domain Eukaryota; kingdom Metazoa; phylum Arthropoda; class Insecta; order Diptera; family Tephritidae; genus Rhagoletis; species Rhagoletis zephyria. Next base: position 4,198 of record NW_016180537.1, on the reverse strand, counting down.
TTACTTCTTTGCAGATCTTGTGAAAATGCAACTGAAAAGTGGTTTGATTTAAGGACGCATCGTCGAGAATTCGTTTTGAGACAGAATAATCAAAAATCATGAAAACGATGAAAACGATCCTCATTACTTAGCGTCTGCTGTTTCAGCACTTTCAAATATCGCCATATCAAAATAGGAGTATAAGTAAAAAAAACGCCTTTCTCCACATACTTTGAGTGGCATCAAGTATTCTCTTCAATACTTTTAATGAGTAAAGGCGTAGAGTACATGGTCCAGAAAGCTTTCGCGAAAAATTTCTTTCGAATACTCCAACAGAAGGGGTGATCGTCCACACTTCTATGCTGAGGGCTAAATTTTTGTGCTAGGACTTTACTTCTCAATTGCCTACTTACATACATATGAAAGTAGCAGTTGTTGGCAACAGTGGTTCTCCGTTGAATTTCAAGCAAGAAGCAGAGCGGTTGCTGAGACTTATAGGGAATTTACATGAGGCGATTTTTAGTTGAAAGCAACAATCGCCTGGTGTAAACGACCTTTCAACTAATCGCTTTCAATGAAGTTGGTCGGCTGCCTACTTTCGTTCAACTTTTGGTTGAACTAATCGCTTGTGAAAGTTGAATCATGTAAATTCCCAATTATGGTGTCGTTACCATCGGCATTTTTTTGATAGAAATAGCGATACAGTTTTTCAGCTCTTCGTAAAAATCGTCTTCAGCGTCAGATTAAAAGAAGTCGCACGATATAGAGTCCCCCTGAGTAGTATCGAACGGCTTGGAGATATATTTACTAATTCTGACTGATCCGGGGATCCGTCATCGTGGCGTATAGGCAACTCCTTTTCATACCACCGTCGTGGCTCTAAAATTTATAGAGTTGCGATCATTCTTTAGTGGTTCCTGCTCGACTGGGTGCTCAGGTCCTTCCTCGAGCAGTAGTCCTTCCATAATTGTAACACTGTCGGCACATCGGTCACTAGGTCATCGTGGCCTTGTAGACAGCATCATTTTTCTCTTCTTGATATTCCTGGTCGTACCAGGTGTTCTTCCGGGCTACCTGAAATCCGACTATTTCTACGACGGTGATGTGTAGTTATCGGGAGATGTAATCCTACTGCTTGCATATGTATATCGATTGTTGACGTCCCATTCGTTAAGAATAGCAATTCAATGCCATTAATGCGCAGTACAAGGCTTTTATTATGGTTCGAAGAAATCGTTACACAGTCAACTTAATTTGTAAATGACTAAATAGAAAGATTTATTGCATAATTAAGGTGTGTTGGTAAGTAAGTCATCAACGATTAGAGCGACAGCAAATGTTAAACAATTTAATTTATTTAAATTTCTATATAATTGCCTCGCTGAAAAAGATTAATGTTTCATTTGGTAGCAGCAATTAATAATTTGCTTTTTCATCGCCGACCAAATTAAACGATTTATAGCGAACATATACAATTATTTGTACATACAAACAACCATTTATTGCATATACATACATACACTAAATATTTGCCGCACACAGCGACCACCAGTGCGACCTTAGAATTCGAAGCTGTGCGCTAAAAACGGTGGCAATCCACATAGCCGCGTATTTGAGCTACATATTTAATCATTGATTTTGAAATAAATGGACATGTCAGCCAATTAATAAATGCAAATAGCATGAAAAGATCGCTGGTGGCAGCCGCTCGCTCGCTCGCTCGCTTGCTATTAGATGCTCTGAAGCATTCGATGGCTATCGTTGGCGGAGGGTGGCCGTTGCACGCCAACGCCAACTTAAATTTTCCGCAACAAATTCGCACAGCAATAAAAATGCGATTGAGTGGGTGATTGTGAGGTTGGCAAAAGTAAGCAATGATGAAAAAACAAAGCCATAAGAAAAGGAAAAAAAAACACACACGGCCACCCGTCGAACCTGTGTAATTGACGGTAAAGCCGCTAGAGCTACCGCTGCTGTTGCTGCGGCGGCATTTGCCTGCGCTGTGACGCCTAATAAGTGAAACGGTAAGCGGCATGCGGTGTGCGCCCATTGGCAACGATGGCGTAGGCATACTGGGGTAAGCGCTCCCCGCAACCTGCGCGCCTATCCTCTTAATGCGCGCGCTCAATGTTGTGCACTGGTATGTGCATGTGTAGGTATGTATGTATGTATATAGACTTGTGTGCGCCTAGCTACAAGTGAGATATGTAGTTGTACGTACGAGCACTTAGCGGACAATATTGTCGCGAAACTAGGCCACTTGATATGTAAATATATATGCATATTTACAACGCGCTGCCGATTTTGCTGCTCAAGTCGCCTTTTTTCAGGCCCATCGCCCAAGGCAATCATTGCTGCTCGACGTGACGCGTTGATGACGCGCTGCTTAAGGCGCTCCCCGTATACGCGCAAGTCTGGGCACAGTCATTCGGGTTTGTATTACATACGTACAAACATACAAATGTATGTATTTACGTTTTAACACGCACCGCCGTAGGCATTTCTGCGGCGTGTTTTGTAGCTTCATAAGTTTGTTTTCCTAATTGTAGGCGCTATGTGCCTTGTATGTTGTTATTATTGCAATAGCATAGCAGCATTGCACTTTCTGCAACACAACGACTGCGGCGGCAATTAGTGTAATTGCAAATAATTTAAAGGATCTTTGACTGATGGCGCATATACGTATATATAAACAAACAAGCGTTCGCACATAAAAAAACTGATTGTGGCATGGAGACGACGACGAAGGCGAAGGTGGAGCAAAGTTGTTTTGTGGACAGACGGAATTGTGGAACATTATTTCTTTGCATTCGCTATTTGTGGCTGCGTGTTGTAATTTTTCGTTTTGCGTCATTTAGTTCGACTCGTTCGGGCATTCGGGCATTCAGGCATAAATATGCTGTATACACAAACATACGTATATAGATATGTAAATGCAGGGGCGGATTGTAAATTGAGAACGTCAAATGTATAAGTTTGCTGTTATTTAAATAAAGAATTCCAAAAGTGTATTTTGATATCAAATATAATCTATCTATAATCTATATCTATGGATATCTATTTCTAAAGATTTATTCTACCTGCTTTATTGTTTTTACAGATTTAAATGCAATTTATGTAATTTATTTCTTTATCTGAGGTGTCGTCTTCACTGGAATTCCCCTTCCCGAAATTATTTAATTTTTATTGTTTATTGTTAATTATTTTTGAGTTCATGAAAGATTTCAAAATGTAATAAAAATGTGTTAGTTAATAAAATAAAAATATGAATTATTAATATTAATAAAATATTTACTCAATTTGTAATAAAATTTTCGATAAAATTTTAGTCAATATCCCGAAAACGAAATGAGATATCCAAACACTGATGTCACTAATCGAAAGAGCTTGTTTTGAAATATCTATATATTACTGCATTTATAGCTAAAATTCGTCAAAATGGCGCTTACGACAAACTTTTATCCAGGCGACGATATGTCATGAGTAGATATATATTTACCAGGGGCGAACGCAGGGTAGGGGTATTGGGGTGCAAACCCTCCCATTTGAAATGCAAATTCATACTAAAATTTTCAAAGTTGTTTGTCGAGTTGATATACTTGTATATTTGATTATTTAATATTCACATACATATGTAGCTCTTATAAATTCTAATAGGAATTTCGAAAGCGCATGTTTGGGGGGACACAGGCAAATGTAGTAAGATAATTTTCGTGCTAGTCAAAACAACCGCCAATCTGGCCAGCTGTGAATCATAGAGAGGTTTCACCCACATTCCGAAGTCATACGATGTCTTGTCTAAATGTTATGATCCTAACGATTTGCCCATCGTTCATGAAATTTTTTGAACTCGAAATTGAAGGGCGATCTTCAAAGTAAAACCTACATTACGCATTCACTTGATCTATACAACAGAATAGGAAAAACAATTATCCCTTTAGATACTACGAGAATGCAGTAAAGAATACTTGGTAATTTTGAAAAGCCCATTTCTATTACCGGGCCCGAATTTTCTATCAACTACAGGGCCGTAGTCCATGGATTTTATTGCGCTTTCAAAAAGGTAATATTGTCTATAGACGATGAGAAATAATATCCATGGACTTTATATTCCCGGGCCTTCTTCTTCTTCTTCTTTTTTGGCGCTGTAACCGCCTAAGCGATTTTGGCCGAGTTCAGCAAAGCACGCCAGTCGTTTCTCCTCTGTGCCAACTGACGC
>NW_016180535.1:2712-6715 GCF_001687245.7 Rhagoletis zephyria | reverse complement strand
CGAGATTGCTCTCAATCGGGTACAATTGGGCATTAATTAGTCGCAACTAGTCTCATACGGGTACTAAGGGAGATCAATTGGTCTCGACTCATCCCTTATGGGTATAATTGGAGATCAATTAGTCCCCAACTCATCTCTAACGGGTACTATTAACGATTTAATGATATATACGCACTTAGTCAATGAAAATACATGCGCGGCGTTGGCTCACAGAGAGAGTATTCGACTAACAAAACTGAGCACCCCGGTTCGAATCTCAGCTGGCGCAAATTTTTATTTTTATTTTTTTAAAGTGACTAGTCGCTTTTTATACCCGTTCGGGTATAAAGGTGAACAATTAGTCGAATACTCTCTTTAGAGATTAGTCGCACAATTTTTTGCAGGGATACTTTCAATATGTGTATGTTCATACACACATACATGTTTCCCATTTGAAAGCTGTTTGTGTAGGCCGGCCGGTATAGGCTGTTGGTATCCTAACAAACACAACCTACATACGTACACTCTGACGATTGCTGCTCCTACGAATTTTGCTGTACTCCTGTTCGTTTGACTTGTTTGACGGTTTTACGAGTGTCAAAATTTGACATCTTAATGACAGCTTTTACTGTTATGACAGTCGTAAAGCCATTTATGTTATAAATTTGATATAACAGTAAAATGAAAACCCCTGTTTACTCTCAGTACGTTTAGAAATATAAAGACAAACAATATTGTCTGTACTAGGATAATACGATTTTTTACATACATACATACATGCGTACTTACATACACACATGCATAGATGCAAATCCACGTCAAAAATACTCAATGTCGTTTAATCTTCATGTACCATATCCAAGCGAGATTGTCTGAATCTCATTCATTTGGTCCTATGCTTAGATATACATATATATGTAGAATTATGTGCATGTGTTAAAGAGTAGAATAAAACAGCAGGATGCTCCAATTGAGAAATGTTTTCGTTCTTTGTCAGGTACATTCGAGAGCCAAGTGTTAGTGGTAGCTGTACAAAAGTTAAGTTCAATTACAGCAAGTATGAAATTAATGAGTCTAAAGTAGAGTCCGACCGATTAATTGGTCGAAGCCGAGGCTTTTTAAAAAGTTATAGACGAACATATTTTGTTTTTCCCATAAGGTTAACATTACAGTCCAAATATTGAAAACGTGTTTCCTCGAATTCAGATTTTTCCACTTAGGCGGTTATTGCTTATGACCGCAGATATTTGCCCGTTCCATTATTTCTTGAGCAAAGAGTGAGGCAACAAGCTGTGAAATATAAGATGTCAAAATTTCTTGGGCACACCCACGCGAAATAATGGCTATTTTTTTCTCGACCGTTTTCTCGAGAGCTGGATACTAAGCCTAATTCAAAAAAATATCAATATTTTAAAAGCGATGCCACTTTAACCTGAAAATTTTTGCTTAACAGGGAGCTCAGCTCACCCCCCACCTACCTGCTCCTCAAGTTTGTCGTGGCACTTTTTCGACACCTTCTCTCAGAATTTTTTCAAAAATTTTATTTTTTAGTGCGATATGCGGAGCAAGAGCAGTATGAAAAAAAAATCGATTCTCCTGTTCATGTTAATAAATGTTACATATTAAAAACTAGTTGAAAACTATTGAGCCGTTAATTTTGAAAGTGGCATAAGTCACTTCGTACCTCTTGCGCTTAAATGACCGGCTACTTGTAACCGAAATCATCTGTAAATCATTCTATCGTAAGTAATGACAAAACCCACTACCTTTAAGATACAAGTAACCATTCATTTAAGCACAAGAGGTTTGAAGTGACTTATGCCACTCCACAAAACGAAAAAAATGCAAAAAAAATTGAAATTTTACATATTAAAATAATGTTCACCAAAAGTCACTTTTTTAGAATTAAAAAAAAAAAAAAACAGGTATCCAATTTTTAGAGCCTATTAATAAAGCGCAAATTTCAAGTGGTTAAGACTGCGCGATGATTTTTAACCGACTTCAAAAAAGGAGGAGGTTTTCAGTTCGCCGGAATATTATTTTTCGTAATTTTTTTTTTAATGTATGTTATCGATTTCGATAACTCTTTTTTCATCGGAAAGATGGTACTTCAATATCTGCGGAGGATGGTCATTTCATGCGGAGCACTATTCCAAATCACGGTAATGTTTCCCATGCAGAGTTGACATTAAGGAAGCAGCCAAATGTCTGTTAAACTGCTCGACGTTGGCAAGGAAATTTTCTCCAGTCGGTTGTATACCAGGCCAGATTGATATTGCAGTTAATCGCGTTGTGAATTAGTTGGCCAGGAAAGGTACCCCCCCGAGTTGAATCTACCGAGTAAGGAGTGCGAGTACTTTCTCTTTGGTGAATGTATTGGGAAATAACTAAACTTTTGGTTTTCACGCGATGGAGCAAAATGTTACGTACAAAATAAGTTATTCCTTACATACATAAGTCTATCATTTATCTTAAGCATTGCCACTGTTATGAAGTTATAATAACGATCAACAATACTTGATTTCTTGATTCAACATTTTTTTAGCCATAAGCGAAATTTTTATTAAGCTTTTTTTAGCTTTATTTTTTTTTTGCCCATTTAGACTTTTGTCTGGAAAAGTTCTGGCAACACTGGTTATAATACCCTTATGCATAAGTGCGCTCGGGTATAGAAAACGAAGGCAATAAGTTTGGTGGTTGACAATGGTTTGACAATGCATTTTGCATAATTCCTGCCCAATTTGGACACATTTGAAATCCAGCTTTGAAGCACCATTTCATAACGGCCTACTAGATGCTGAACGCCGCCAACTTTAGCCTAGTCAATCTCTGAATCAATCCTGAAAAGAATTCCACGAAAGATCTACAAAAGAACCATAGCGCGAAAACCTTTAAACTTTTATTTCAGTAAGTTGAAAAGCGAGGATTTTCTAATAAGCTCACGCTTTGGGAAATTTCAAGCTACAAGTAAGGCGAAATTCGTATGGCATATGTCGAAGAAATGTGGTTGAATGTTGAAGACCAGTGCCGAAATTTGCAATACAAAGTAACCCTAAAAATACTTAAAATTGCGGGGTCCAGCATCATTTTTTCGGGATCAGAAATGAAGGATTACACATGGGGGATCCGCGGGATTTGCGGGAATACAGAAAAAAATTAAATAGAGGAATGTGAGTTGTGAACGGACTCGCCAAAATGTTCGTCGTGCATTGCTATATTAAATATACATCATTTTATAACCCAGCAGATAATTTCCTGAAAGTCAGGCCTTCCACTTTACATTCCTTTCTTCTCTCTTTTTTGTATGGACTGGCACCAATTGAAGGGCTTCTTCTTTTCGCTAGAAAGCCTTCCAGAAGGGCTTTTATAGGACGCACTTCAAGGCCTTTTGGAAGAGTTCATTCAAAGTTGCTTCTTTAATTTAAAAAAAATCATACATCTTTAAAGTATTTTCCTATTTTAAAATGTGTTTTGAAATTCATTTGTAATGCTAAATAATTTGAATTTACGCATTCGCGTAATTTGTAAATGGATAAGCCTATCTGCAGAGAAGCATTTCTCAGCCCTTCATGGGTACGCCTTTTGGAATGGCTTCACGTAAGATGGCATACCTAAATTATCTTCTGGGATATCATATTTAGTATGAAATTATGAAGACAGGACTAACTACGACGGGGGAAAGTTTCGCCATGTGCTTAGTGGTTAGAAGAAAATCCTGACGGCATGGAGCAAAACGGACTTCAAATTTGTACTCAGCGACCCCACTGTACACTTTTCGATTCATGAACACATTATAAAAGTGTAGAACAATCCGTTTCTAGCGTAAAACTATGTTCACATATCTATATTATCTCAATCAAAGCTCGTTTTTTAATCACCCCGTTTACACAGGCAAATCTCAGATTATTAGCCGTCAAATTTGTTGTGCTTGTTATTTTCACATCTCCAGGAAAAGTTATGTTTCTTCTCTGTGCCACCGTGATCACGTTTTTCTGCTATATTAAGCAATATAAATATATTTTAA
>NW_016180535.1:0-2678 GCF_001687245.7 Rhagoletis zephyria | reverse complement strand
TGTTTACTTTTACATTTGCCATTTCTCCTCTTCTTCGCAAAAACAATCGATAAAACTAGGATGGACACCGAAAAGTTATCGGTTAAATCTGAGATTATTTTATAATTACAGATTAACAAGGGGGGAATTTTATATGGCTAATCTCTTTTTCTAATTACAGATTAGGAAGTTAAGCTCGAAAATGAGGATAATCTACTTATATGTGAACTTAGTATAAAACACCATCCATCTATCGATAAATAAGTGTACCAGCGGAAAAATTTTTTTTTTTTAGACTCCTTTCAGATGCTAAATTTTTTTTTTTTTGATACTGTGATTCTATTGGAGGCACACATTCAGTTCTGGTGTCATTTTCAAGAGTAGGTTATATTGAATATACTATTACTTTAACGCCATTTTCAAATATCAAACGGTAAAAAAGTTACGCTGAAAAACAGGAAAATTTAGTTAAATTTGAATAATCCAGAAACACTGATATTTTAGCGAGTTTTGTAATTACAGCGAGCGGGTATTGTTTCAGATCGGATAAAACACTACAGTGACTCTTATAATAATATATTTTCTTCTAAAAAATACCCAACAGAAATAGCGATTTTGACCATATACCTACGAAACTATGCATAATCAACAAAATAAAAGATGAAACTTTAAAGACTTTATCAATTACAAATGAACAATTAGATTTTCTAAATCCAACACTTTTTTTACATATCACTTTTTTTGAATACAACTGTGTAGAGGAAACAATATGATTATTTTAGTCCCGCAAAACCCGCGGATCGGCGGGATTGATGGCCTCGATCCCGCAGGCTTGCGGGATTGAGATTTTTATGCGGGATTGGATTCCCTAGTTATAACCACAAAATACTTGCCCAAAAGACTGAAATTTTGAGGGTTGTTTGCAGTTTCAGGGTTTCGCCAAAATATACACAATTTGTTGACGATACTTGTAGTATGTACGTGTGTGCATATCATAGAAGCCTGCTACAAAGTGCCGTTTCAACATTGCTGAACGCCTATTGTGAAGCTATTTTTGTTTACATCCTTGTTGGTTATTATGTCCTATTGAAATTTAGTATGTACGCACCAAGGCATATCAAACAGGTTGTAGCATTTGAGCAAAAACAACATTTGCGTGTATTTTGTTGCTGCTTCTGGTATCGAAAGGGTCAAAAACGGTTCTGATTTTTTTTCTTCTAAATCAAAGCGTACCATGTGTAATAAAAAAAAGAATAAAAAATAAAAAAATTGAAATTGGAAAAAAAATAAAAATTGTTGCAACTTTCTTTCTTAGTAAATTTGTGTGCTTCTCGAAGCATTCATCCATCCTTTGGAAGGCCCAGCAATCCGCGGTTGTGCTGCTGAGTTGGGCGAACGTTCCAAAAGCTGCTGTTCAATCATTTGTTTTGTATGAAAAAAGCTTTCACATGCAATAGATTTTAACAATTTAGAATTTTTGTGAGAATAAATTCAAAATATTTGACATTTTCGAGACCAAATAATTTGAAAAAAAAAAATTAAATTAAATCAGCTGCTCTACTAATACTACCTGTTCAATGTGCCTTGGTACGCACAACGCTAGTTTTTGGTTTGCGATACATTAGGGAAAAAAAGCAGCAGCGCAGCAGTCGCACACTTTGGTGGAGTATTGAACTTCAATATCTTCGGTGAGGTAGCCCTTCAACGAATGTTATAGAAGCAGAGATCACTACAAGGCAATCTTGAAAAGATATAAAAAGCCATATGGGGCACCAAGGAGGCCCCTGCCGCAAATATTGCAAATCCATCGAGAATACCAAGGAGTCGGGCTAAGCAATTGCGCTAAATCCTCGCCAATGAATGCTATCGGCCAACATACCATTTATGTATATCAAGAATTTGGACTCGGTCAGTGAATCGTTGGACCGAGAACTTGAGACTGCTGCCCTAAACATGCCGCTACAGCTCTCTGAAAACCTTTTGGAGCAGGTTATGGAGCTGGAAAAGATAAATTTTGCTACTCTCAGCTTTCCTCCTTTAAACTACCGGGTATGGGCGGAATATTACCAAATATATTTCGGGTAGCTTCGGATGTAGTCTCTCTGCTTCCTGTCGATTTTTTTTTTTTTTTTGAAGTACTAACTTTTAATCCGCTAAGCTGGAGGAAGATTGTAGTTATCTTAATTTTTAAAGCGGGGAAACATGGTCAGGACTACGCTAAAAAATTAAAACATCAAACCATATAAGCTGTTCATACTCAAGGCGTTTAAAATGCTTTTAGATCTCATTTCACGTAGAGAAAGTTCCGATTTAACGCACTGGGAACAAGTACGGTGACCATCCGTCCTTTACTTTAAAGGACAGTCCTTTACTTTAACCCCTGAACTTTGTATTTTTTTTTTAAGTAAAGGACGCCTTTTGTTTTTTATTTCTTAACTGTCCTTTAAACGAGCTCTGGATTTTTCCATTTTGCCTGCAATTGATGGCGAAGTCCTTGATAAGGATTAGATATAATTTTTCGGAATCGGTTAAAATCCATTAACATTACATCGCCTTTCAAGAAGGGGAACTTGTGCAATTAACCCTTATGTACAAAGAGGTGGTACAAATTTACCACCGAGCAACCAAAATTTAAATATCTGGACAACGAAAGAATAAGGAAAATGAATTAGCAACAAGAGTTTACGGGATGTACATAG
>NW_016180534.1:0-6715 GCF_001687245.7 Rhagoletis zephyria | reverse complement strand
CGATAAAAGAATCGGTGGTCACATACCACGAGGCTAGAAAAATATCTTTGCTTTTTCGAATTGGACACGGAGCGAACCACACTCATCAGCCCTCGCAAGAACGGAATTACAACCAAGTAATTAAAGTGGATTAAAAACTTGTAAAAAAAGCTGGCGGCATTCGGCGAGTCGATACTCACCCCTCAGTGGAAATTAATAGAGGCAAAAGGTGCCGTCACATTCCTTCCTGTTGTTGCGTAGAATAAAGAAGTTGTGAGCATCAAATCCGGACTATTCATTTAACAGCAATTGAGTCACCATAAGCCGGTAATACAAAATCATTACACGTAAGTCAGCCACTTTCTTGCCACCATCCATTGGAAACGAGCTATCCATCAACCGTAAATAAAGATTCCTGTTTGGACCGACAAACCAAGGTCAAGCAAATCATTAGATAGATAGTTGGTTGGGTAAGGCACTGCGACCGGTGGGTCTATTGTGCCCCTAGCTCATCACAACTCCTCAACCAGCCCCAGAGTGTCTAAAAACTTCATAATAGACCCGGGGACAGTGAGTGTATGTGCTCCTCTTTTGGCCAGTGTGCCCTATGCTCCTATACCTCCTGCGCGCAATAGCCCCACACTCAACAAGAAGGTGCAGGGGAGTTTCCCTGGCGGCATCGCAGAAGCGACATAGGTCGCTGGACCAGATACCTAGTTTGTACATGTGCCCTCTTAGCCTACAGTGGCCAGTCCAAAATCCTGTAATAACACTCAGTTTATCCTTTGGAAAATTCATGAGTAGCCTGTATCTTGACAGATTGTAACCTCCTAATAAGCTTTTTGCCTGACGTTGACCCATGGTGTCACGCCAATGCCGTTCCCTCAGTTTCCAATTGTCCCTTCTGAGCATATCCTCTATGGTACTGGGTCCCACTGCCAAAAAGGGCTCAGGTCATATCGGGGTCGAGGAAGCGGCTAATCTGGCCAGGTGATCAGCCTCTTCATTTCCTGCAACCCCCATGTGCCCAGGTACCCACATTAGTTGGATATCATTAACCTCCGCCAGAGCATTAAGCCTCTCGACACACTCCAAGACCAAGGAGGACTTGATCTCGAATGATGAGAGAGCCATAAGTGCCGACTGACTGTCACTTAATATAAGTATCCTTTCATTCCTATAGTTCCTACTCATGTTGATCTCTGCGCACATACTGATGGCATAGACCTCCGCTTGAAAGATGCTTGGGAAGGTTCCCAGGGGCACCGAAAGTTTCAGCCTGGGGCCGTACACGCCTGCTCCAATCTCCGCAGGTGTTTTGGAGCCGTCAGTGTACCACTGTATTGTGCTCGCCTGTATGTGCCTTTCCATAATAGAGGCACACCAGGTCACCTTGCTGTAAGTGTAAGTCCTGAAATTCCTTTTGAAGACGACCTGTCTGTTGATATCGTCCCTGGGGAAAAGAGCCAGGGGGAGCTGGGTACCTAGCTTGTCCCTGTTCCTAGATGATAATACCTTGCCTTTGCCGAAGCCCTCCCTAGAAAAGTTAAGGAGGGTTCGCTTTGCGACCTGTTCAACTAAGAGGTGCAGTGGCTCGAGTTCCAGCATTACCTCCAGCGCTGCCGTCGGGCATGTGCGCATTGCTCCCGTTATTCAAACACATGCCAGACGTTGAAGCTTAGAGAGGGTCTGCCTCACCGTTACTAAAGTAGTCCTGGAATACCAAGCCACCGCACCGTAAGTCACTATAGGTCTCATTATCATGGTGTACATCCATCTGAGGATCCTAGGAGTGCACCCCCAGGATTTGCCCGCCAGACGTTTGCACACCATCATCGCTCTCGTGGCCTTGGAGGGGACCACATCAACATGGGCCTTCCACAGAAGCTTGGAGTCCAGGGTAAGCCCCAGATACTTAACCTCTGTGGCGGTATTGATTGCGACCCCGGCCAAGGTTAGGTTCCTCATCCCCTGAAGATTCCGTTTCTTGGTGAAGGGGACTATAGCTGTCTTAGAGGGATTGGTATTTAAGCCTACGTCTGCGCACCACTTTTTTGCAAGGTTAAGACCTCTTTGGACGATGTCACAGAGAGTACTAGTGAACTTCCCTCTAGCGATAATCACTATGTCGTCCGCATATCCTTGGCACCGGACGCCCTCGTTAGTGAGTAGCTGTAGGAGTTCGTCCACAACTAAGCTTCACAGTAGAGGAGATAATACTCCCCCTTGTGGGCACCCTTTTGTTGTTTGTATTTGAACTACGCTGTCACCGACTTCAGTTTCGGCGATCCCGGTCTGCAGTAACCTTGCTATCCAACGCCGGATGGTAGGCTGAACGTCATGTTTCTCAAGAGCTGTGTCAACTCCTGAATGGGAAGCATTATCTAAGGCCCCTCGATACAGTTTTGAAATCGTGGCGTCGGGGAAAAATGCACAAGTCACCCCTACTTTACAAGGCAAAAATAACAACAACAATGAATGCGATGGCAGCGAATGTGGCGACGACGGTGGTGTTGACAACGACGATTGTGATGAAAACACAATACAACAAAAACAACGAATGAAGCAAGAAATGGCAGTGCGAGAAAAACAGGTGTTGGAGAAGGAGATACAAATTCTGCGACGTCTTGCAGAACTTAACGTGAATACAGTGAGCGTTAACGAAACAGCACCACTTCGTTCAGGGCAAGTTTCAATTGATATAATTTTGAACATAGTGCCTGAATATGATGGGCAATCAAGTGTTGACACCTAGTTAACTCAATTTAAAAGTGTATGCGATGCGTATGCAGTTGACGTCAACATTCAACGTGTCGTGCTACTTAGCAAACTAAGAGGAAAGGCATTACAGTGGATACACTCTAAACCACACTTTGCGACGGAAGAGTTGGAGTGTTTACTTACGGAAATGAAAGAAGTGTTTGGTGTAAATGAAAGCAAACTGCTGCTGCGTCATAAATTCGAGGCAAGGATATGCAGAGCCGGTGAGAGCTTCGCGCAGAATTACAACGACAAAATATCGCTGTCAAATTCATTGCACTACGAAGGCGATGAGTTATTAGACAATTTAATTGAAGGAATAACCGATGAGCAGCTACGCAACCAAGCTTATTTGCAGTGTTACGTCTCAAAGTCTCAACTATTACAAGCATTCTCCAAAATAAGTTTAAAGCAGAATGCATCGAGAGTGGCGTCTAGGGGAACTGTAGCAGCTACAGCAACAAAGATGAGTAACGCGAAACGGTGTTATAACTGCAACTGTGTTGGTCACTTCGCCACCGAATGTAAGAAGCCAAAGAGGGAGAAAGGGGCATGCTATGCCTGTGCACAATGGCACATCGAGTTTCAGAGCATCCAGATCGCAAAAACCGAGTTCAGCTGGTCGATGATAGCGAATACGTAAGATCTTTTATGTTTTTTATTAAGAACCAAGGTTATATATGTTTTTCCTTAGAATGTCTCATAGATTCTGGAAGCCCAATCAACTTTATACGAAGATCAGCAGTATGCAATCAATTAGATTTAAAGTTACTGAAAACTGAAAATGAATTATATTTTGGTTTAAACAAGTCAAAAGTGCAAATCTATGGAAAATTTTTGTGTTCGATAATAATAAACGACAAACATTTTAATATTAACTTTATTGTTGTTGCTGATGGGACAATGACCTATGAGGCTGTTCTAGGAAGAGATTTCCTTAGAGAATGTTAGTACAGATTAGTAAAAGAGGAAGAAGAAAAGAAATGCGTTTCCAATAAGACTGCTTTGGATGGAAGAAAAAATTGCATTGCATCAGAAAGTGATAGAAGACTTATAAAAAGTTTAAGCGATATAAATTCTGAAAATTCAAATATTGAATATTGTAAAGATATGACTGAAAAGAATAATGAAGTAGTAGGAGTAAAGTTTAAGGCAAATGTAAGCAAATGTAAAGCGAAAAAATACGAAGAAAGTACAAATGAATGTAAAAAGGATGCTACAAAGGTTAGAAATATGTCAGATGAGTGTAATTCGAATGAACGTAAATTAGAAAGTAGAAATGAATGTGAAATAGATAAAAAATATCGAAAAACTGAGTGAGGGTTGGAAAAATAAGTATGAAAAAACACTTACTAATATAATTAACGCTACAAATGAATGCGTACAACACAGCCAACAGTCAGGTGAAAAAGTAAATGACTCGGAAATTGAAAACTAATTTATAAAGAATCTTCGAAAATGTTAATTTATTAAATGAACTACTGATGTTAGAACCAAATGATGAAGATGAAAAATTATCGACAAAGATTGGTAAAAATCTAGACCATTTTTATAAGCAAAAAATTAATAAATTATTTGATAAATATTATTTGGAATCAAAGAGTCCCATTGAACCAAAGGTTAAGTGCGAAATGAAGTTGACCTTAGATAATGTGAAGCCGTTCAACTGGTGACAGGTGACATAAGAATGTGTGTTGACTATCGGACGCTTAATAAGGTTAGGTTAGGTTAGGTTAAACGGGCAGCTCTGAATAAGAGTTCACTCGGAGGACGCAGAGGCCCATCGTGATGCCCATGGGGGTTACCCCAAGCCTATCCCTACATGTCTTCGAACCATTTTGATTTTCTGACGAATCCTAGCAGTCCTTCCAGAGGAGCTTTCTCCAAGATATCCAGATTCTCGAAGAAGTGGTCCCCAAGAAACTTGAGGCGTTTTTCTCGAAGTGCTGGACACTCGCAAAGGAAGTGCTGTACGGATCCTAGCTCCTCCTCATCCCTGCAGCTTCTACAGAAATCATTATGCGGGGCTCCGAATCTGGCGGCCATGTGGCCAATGTTCCAGTGTCCCGTTAGTATTCCTGTGAGAAGCCTGACGTTTGACTTTGAAAGCCTTAATAGACTCCTTGTTCTTCGTTCATCGAGCCGTGGCCAGAGTGATCGCGATACCCTGCAGGTGTGAAGAATTAGCTGCCCTGGTCAGTCTCTCGACTTCTGAAGACAGAAATCGCAGGGAGGGTTTCACGATTTGGGTCGCTTCCCCGAGCCCCATCTCAGATCCCTTCCTAGCACATTCGTCCGCTTCCTCATTTCCCGGGANAAAATTAATAAATTATTTGATAAATATTATTTGGAATCAAAGAGTCCCATTGAACCAAAGGTTAAGTGCGAAATGAAGTTGACCTTAGATAATGTGAAACCGTTCAACTGGTGACAGGTGACATAAGAATGTGTGTTGACTATCGGACGCTTAATAAGGTTAGGTTAGGTTAGGTTAAACGGGCAGCTCTGAATAAGAGTTCACTCGGAGGACGCAGAGGCCCATCGTGATGCCCATGGGGGTTACCCCAAGCCTATCCCTACATGTCTTCGAACCATTTTGATTTTCTGACGAATCCTAGCAGTCCTTCCAGAGGAGCTTTCTCCAAGATATCCAGATTCTCGAAGAAGTGGTCCCCAAGAAACTTGAGGCGTTTTTCTCGAAGTGCTGGACACTCGCAAAGGAAGTGCTGTACGGATCCTAGCTCCTCCTCATCCCTGCAGCTTCTACAGAAATCATTATGCGGGGCTCCGAATCTGGCGGCCATGTGGCCAATGTTCCAGTGTCCCGTTAGTATTCCTGTGAGAAGCCTGACGTTTGACTTTGAAAGCCTTAATAGACTCCTTGTTCTTCGTTCATCGAGCCGTGGCCAGAGTGATCGCGATACCCTGCAGGTGTGAAGAATTAGCTGCCCTGGTCAGTCTCTCGACTTCTGAAGACAGAAATCGCAGGGAGGGTTTCACGATTTGGGTCGCTTCCCCGAGCCCCATCTCAGATCCCTTCCTAGCACATTCGTCCGCTTCCTCATTTCCCGGGATACCACATTGTCCCGGTACCCAGTAAAGATTGATTATGTGTTGATGTAGAGCTTGTAGGGATCTCGGCATTCTTTAACGCATAACGAGTTAGTCGTTTCCGACCCTAAGGCTTTGATAGCCGCCTGACTGTCAACAACGAAGGCAAGTTTAGATGGAGCTAAGTCAATCATGCCCACCAACCTTGCCACCATATGGATTGCATATATCTCAGCCTGAAAAACACTGCAGTGGTCTGGAGTCTATACGACTCCCTCAGAGATAACTCCTGACAGAAGACCCCAGACCCTGTTCCGATATCCATTTTGGAGCCGTCCGTGAAGATGGGTATTTCGTCATCGCTGAGAGCAATATGAAATTCCCAGTCACTTCTGTCAGGAAAATTGATATCGAAGTTTCGTCAATTTCCGTGACCTGATGGTCACAGCGGCTGTGTTCCACCCCCACTCTCCCGAGGATTGTGGCGTGACCTTTGCAAGTTGTTCGCAGCCTGTTAGACGCTCTGAGTCGTAGAGCGCTTTTACCTGCGATACTTTTAACATATAGGTCTGTAGGTGGAATATTCAGCAGGGTCTCTAGAGATGCCTGGGGCGTTGAATAAATCGCCCCCGTTATGCACAAGCATGCTTGTTGTCGCACCTTTTGCAAGTTGAGTAGATGGGATTTGGTGTCACCGCCTGCAACCATACCAGCGCGCCATAGGTGAGGATAGGTCTAACTACCGCCGTATAAATCCAATGTATTATCTGCGGTCACAGACCCCAGTCTTTTCCAATAGTAGCTTTGCAGGAGTAGAGCGCGTTGAGCGCCTTCNCCTGCGATACTTTTAACATATAGGTCTGTAGGTGGAATATTCAGCAGGGTCTCTAGAGATGCCTGGGGCGTTGAATAAATCGCCCCCGTT
>NW_016180533.1:0-6716 GCF_001687245.7 Rhagoletis zephyria | reverse complement strand
GACAGCGCAATAAGAGGACGACGACGTGGGTTAACTGCTGCGTTTAGGTCGCTGTTAGCAGCGCTGTCGCAGTTGACGGCAACATTGTCGTTGTTTACACCGTTCATTCGTTCGTTTACTCAAAAATGCCTCTTTTTCAGCTGGGTTGGTGGTGGAGGTGGGTTGAGGTATTAAGTTGGTTGACAATGTGGCGCTCTCCTCACTGATGTATCAGCCAAATGGGCTGTGTGTTTGTATTAGGGAGGGCTGTTGATGGATGGATTGTGGGTGGTGGTGTTGGGAGTTGTTGTGCTGCGGTCACATTAGCATAAATATTATGCGCACTCGGGATATGAGAGAAGATCGTTATGGTGTATTTATAAAAGATTTTCAAAAATGCGTGATAAAAGTTAGGCATATATAACCCTTTAACTCTAGAGCATTTACTACATTTATTCATATAAGAGCTTTCGGGATGTAGAACAGCAGATAAGAAATACCTTCAACTTGAAAAGTCAGTCCATGTAAATATGTTTAGAGAATCTTGGTGATCTTTTATTTGTAGAAAGATAAGTTAGTATGACAGCTTCAACTTTTCCTTTGATCATAAAGTGGTCATCAAATTACTACTAAAGGATTGAAATATTTCGATTCTCATAGCGAGGATTTATACAACGCCTTCTTCTGCTTTAGGCCCACAGCACCTTTCCAGTACTTCTTATGTACCTTTAAGTTTGCTTATTCCGAAGGCGATTGATCATTCTTTTCTCTCCCGGTTTTTTGCAAACTAGTTAGGATCAAAGACATAACTCAATTTAATCATATTATCAATTAGTTTTAATTAGTTCAGAATTTTGTAAACTTCTTTTTGTGAAACGAATATGTAGTCTGAAGTATTAAGGAAAATATTGTAAGGTAGAGGCGCACTTAACATTTTTGGCGTTTTTTGCAAACAATATAATTTTAAAATTTTAAACTCATTTTATCACACACATTCACATTTGCAACCTGAAGCGTCACCAATT
Organism: Rhagoletis zephyria; assembly: GCF_001687245.7. Taxonomy (NCBI): domain Eukaryota; kingdom Metazoa; phylum Arthropoda; class Insecta; order Diptera; family Tephritidae; genus Rhagoletis; species Rhagoletis zephyria. Next base: position 5,712 of record NW_016180533.1, on the reverse strand, counting down.
TCGAACAACTTAGTTTTTTATTCCCAGTTTTAAAATACTGGCAGCCTTCAAAGAACTAAATCACGGCTAACGATTTGAGAGAACGGTTCTACCTCACATCTACCTCTTATGATGGTCTGAAGACGAAATTTTATGTTGAAAAATATCCTACATGTGGATCCGCTCTTTCAAATGAGAATTCGCCAATCGATTAATCGGCTTTGCACGCGGCCTGCTTTCTTCTTTTTCATTACTTTATATTATTATTGGTAAGGAAATGGGTTTCTCGGTNTATAGGAATGAGGCCCTAAAAAAGCACAAAACTGTGCTTCAGCTACGACTAAATTTTCAGTACAAATTCAGTCTACGTTTAAGCTCACTTTTTATGCATGAGGTCCATTGGTTCAGTTTTGAAATGGTACTTATTTTAGCTATTAGTCACAATGATTTGGAAAATGTTTATCACAAAACATTTCAAATTTATTGAGTGATGGGCTAATGGAAAGAGGCTTTTCATCTATAAAGAAGTTGATTTAGAGGGCCTAAAGGTATTCAAGAAAAACCTTTTAGGTAGCAGTTAGCATAGGTCGCAAGACTCTTTTGCGGATTCCGTAGATCGCACTTAAATTCCAATCGGCAGTCATGGAGAGCCGAAAATGAATAATTTCCGCGCCATTTTATTTTTGACTAGCATATTTGCTATTTGAGATCATTTCGCCCTTTGGCAATATGCATGTACTGGAAGGTTACCATAAGGTCGACCATAAAGTAATGATGACGAAAAATTAGACCGAAGATGTCAGAGCGCCGAAACCGGGTAATCTTGAAACCAAATTTGATATGAGATGACGGAAACTCGTTCCAAAATAATTCATACAACAACCCTGTACAACAAAAAAAACCCAAATCGAAATTATCGGGGATATCTTTGTAGAAAAGTGGGCCAGAAAAACGAACAAATCAAGCAAGACACATCATAAGGCTTGGAGGTCGGCGTCGTTCTATTAATCCTTGTCCTAAGACGAGGCGTCATCACCAACGAGCTAGCTATCACTGTTGTTAACCACAAACGGTTTCATAAAAATTTGCGCAAACAGCACACGAAGGCCTTATATTAATAACTCTGTGATGACGCGGACTTCATTCCTTGCGAAACAGCCGAAGGTGCGGAAAAGCAATCTCCTGTACTGCTTACGAAACCAGGAAATCAATAAGATACTTTGTACCATATCATCGATTATAAATAAGCAATCCCCTTCTTTCCTAACCTAGCACGGAACTATCTTCGCTGTTGACCAAAAAGTGCGTCCGAGGTTTTAGTGCTCGTCCCAATATTATGGAATATAAGTCACTATGGAGTGAGTCGCGGTTAAACTAACATCACATTGTGAGCCTGCCCATCGCTCCGCAAAGGACGGAGGCATTCGGCGTTGCGAGTAATTTGCTTAATAAAAACACTTCGACTGATGCGGCAACTGTAATCGCTGATATGAGAGGAAAGTTGGTCTATTCTCTTGACACAAACATTACCAAGTCATGCCAGTTTCTACTGACCATGGATGTTTTCGAAAATATTTACAAGCACATCGATTGGAACTTAAGGGACCGACATGCTATGTGAATTTTGTTCTTTACACATTGCTATATCAGATAACTGCAGCGCTTGCAAAGGACCCTGAAGATTATTTTCATGAGAACTTTGGGAAACAGTCTGCAGCATAATAGGTGAAATTCCCGATAATCTAAGGTAAGGCAGCCGTGAGAGCTTAAACAACTAGAGTAACTTCGTAAAGTAGAGGGACAATTGACAAAGTTTTTGATCGTGGCTCAAATTGTCAAATGGCTGTAGTGCCAAATAAAAAAAGACTAAAAGGTATATGATTATTGACATACAGGAAATAGGCCCAAGTGGGTTCAGCTTTTAACGACTGTATTTGGACAGATACTGACGTAAAGTTTTTCTTTTGAAACCAACAAAACCAACAAAACACCTGACGATAGTAGCCAGAAGGGAACCGTGTATGACAAATAAAGGTACATTTAGGTTAAAGTATTACATTGACGGATTTCGGGGCACATCTTGCAAAAAATTAAATATAGTTCAAACTGTAATAAAAATTATACAAATTAAAACTTCAAATTTAGAAAAATTCATACAAATTTCTAACTTAATCAAATTTTTTAAAAAAATTTCGAGTAGACAATTTAATAGCCCTTTTTAATTTTAGTAATTTAAATTTTCAGTTGTTTTTGCCGACGGTCTTATATAGTTTTTTTTCAGAAAAATTTCAAACTTCTTAATCAAAATTTTTCAAAAATTTCGAGTAGGCAGTTTAATAACCCATTTAATTTTAGTATAATAAAGTGCAAGTCTTGTAAGTTTTTTTCATGTAACGATCCTTTTTATATGGAAAAAAATGCTCAACATCCTATAAGAAATAAAAATTCAAAAATCAACCAGAATTTTGCATATCCGAAATTTTGATTAAAAAGTTTGACCAAAATTGATGAATTTTTCTAAAATTTGTACAAACATTTGAACATTTTATATCTATAGGTTTTTTTACAGTGTAAACATATTGGAAAACAAAAATAATTTCATTAATTATTTACATTAATTACGGCTTATTTAAGTGGTGGACAGGTTTGCGTGGCTACAAGTTTACTTATTGGGTTGTGTACTCTATCGGTCAACCCAAAATACTACGATGGTAGAAAAAGTCTTCAAACTTCCTCCAGAGAGGGTGGATATCAGAAAAAATAAATAATTTCTCTCTAACTATGCTTTATTTACTTCCATCGGAAATGCATTTTGTTTTTTTGTTTTTTTTTTTCCCAGGAATAAAGTGAAATCTTACCACACGATCTTCCTGTCTGTCAACCTGAAAAAACATCACATCCTAATAAAAAAAATGTGTGCCCATATTTGAGAGGATAATCAAAGGGGAATATGCACACACATTCATACTACATGCAGATAGTATGTACATCTGTACAATTGACGATTCCATTCCAAAAAACTCTCTCAGCAACAAGAACAAAAAAACAACCAAGCTCAATAAACTACGCGAGTTCAGAATTTAACTTGCATGCATCCATACATATTCAAATGAGCAATATGAGTCGATGATCATGAAGGTGTAGAATAGAGCGTGTGACAAACGTGTGTAAGGACAACAGCCACCCCACTAATAATGTTTGTGTCAGTATGTATGCATATAAATATATATGTATTTGCATGCGCATCGCATGGCTAAGTACTAGTTAGATAGGGGGGAGACTTTAACGTCGCAGTAAGCGTCGACGTTGTCTGAGCAACTATTTTATCTCTGCTTATCAAAGTTGTAATTTTATTTTTAGCTGCTGCAGTTATTTGGGGTTGATTTTTTACTTGGCACTGCTTTCTATCCTTTATTGCGAAATGTGGAAGCTCATTTACATACATATGTAAATATGTAAGTGCATATGAGTAAATGGAATATATGTATGCGAATATGCAAAGAGAGAAAAATATGTACATATGTATGCACATGTTTTTTTTTTAGCAGTTGTTGCTGTTTATCTTTTTGTGTTGAAATATTTAAAAGTAGCCATACATACATACATATATGCGCTTGATCCTTGCCATGTATGTAGCTGTTGTTGTTGGAGGTTAGTCGTATATGGATTGTTGAATAATAGTACATATAACTTTTCCCATAAAAAAGTGTTTTTTTTTTGCTGCCGCACTTTCACAGCGTTGTAGCAGTCCGGCGCTGAGCGTGTACACGTCGTATACGTATCCTGAAAGCTCACTACAGCTTGATAAAACTCATATATGAGCTTTCGTATGTACATATCGTCGTTTAAAGTACAAAACCGCGTATAATCATTCTGCAAAACCGCGTAACTGACATTTGTTGCCAAAAATTGGATTTGCTCACACTGAAATTGCTGAAATATACTAGCTAGAAATGCGATCGCTTTATAAAAAAGAGAACCATTTTGAAATATGAGTGTTTTTACTCTCTACAAAATAATGTATGCAACCTCACATATATTTATTGATACGCGGTTTTGTACTTTAAACGACGACGATATGTATGTCTGTCTGTAAGTACAAACGTACGCGTTATCATTAAATTGAGCGCCTTCATGCTGCGCGTCAGCTCCAGCGTCGCCGTCAGTTTCGCTGCCCGCGCTATTGGAAAATTTCTTATACGATTCCTGCGCGCTTCCTATGCCACTTTTATTATTTTTATCAACCATTTATGTCACGATGTGTATGACTAGATTAGACATGCGAGGACACTCGCACGCGTCCGTACAGATGTATGTAGGTATGGAACCTGTGAGCGCGCTCGCTCAAGCCAAGTTCGCAGACGCCAAAGTCGCAGTGGTCTCCTCAGTCAGCGTCTACCTACGTTGCGCCGTGTTTTGCTGTTGGCTTTGTTGACATATTCCTCGTATCGGGTTGCGTTGTGTCTTATGTGACGCTCTGTGTGGTGTGTTATCGACATTGTGGTGTGTTTGGTTTTGCGGTGTTGTTGTTGCTGGCGCTTATGTTGTGAATATCCTTTTTTTGAAAATGTCTCTCTGCGTTGTTGTTTACGAGTTCGTTAGACAAAAAGCAAAAAATACGCCGCGCGTATATGAACATACATGTGTGTGCGAGTATGTTTGTATCCTTACAACACATGCGCGTTCGCTCGTCCATATCCGCGCAACACATGCCTTGCTGCCGCCACATATGCAACAATAACACAAACAGCCGACTCAGCATGTGTATAACAACAAAACATTAAAGCATGAAGGAGTAACAACAGCGCGCTCGTATGTGATGCGCGCTATGCCCGCAGCCACCCTCTTCGTGTTACACTCGCCTATGGCAATCATATGAGCACACGTATGCTTGCGCCGGCCCCGCGCGCGCTTGTGAGAACGTGTGTCGTATGTGCTGTCGCCGCCGCCGTCGCCGTCGCCACCGTTGACGTCGCTGCCGCTGGCGCTCTGCTTGGAGTTATCCTGTGACGCTGTTGACTCCCTCTACTGTTGGCGCCACCACCGCCGCCGCCGCCGCCGCCGCCGCCGCTGCTGCTGTTGCTGCCGCTTTGCTGTAGTCGTGTGTTACATTTGTGCATATTTTTTGGTAAATCACTCGAATTAGTCGTTTCGAAACAGTTGAACGGTTAGACACACGTCCACGCAAATAACTCTTTCACTTTGCTACATTTCGCCTTTAGCAAATGTTGTACGACGGCGTCGTTATATGATACTGTCCGCATATATTGTGTGTAGGCACACACGCCCACGCCCACTCATTCGCATACTGGGCGACGGTGTTTTTTAGAAGACGCGGCATTTGTCATATTTGCTTTTTCGCATTCTGTCAGTTTGGCAGTTTTTTCGGTCGTAAGATAGGCAACAATCGGCGCCTGACAGTTGACAGTTGGAGTCCGGTTTGAAGTGCGACAAAATTGTTTGCGGGCGTTGCATGTCCGCGCGGCTAAATGCAGAAGGTTTTTAACGCGAAACTCAACAGTGAAAGAAGTAAACTAAAATTTAGTCAATGATATATGGTTTTAAAAAAAATGTGTTTGAGAAATAATTCGAAAAACAATCTTAATAAATAATATAAAAAAAAACTTGCAAATATATATTTTTTTTTAGAAATGTGGATAAAAACAAGTACCGAAGGATTACACAATACTCAGCATCGAAAATATCAAAATAAAATAACGTGTAAATATGGAA
>NW_016180532.1:4261-6716 GCF_001687245.7 Rhagoletis zephyria | reverse complement strand
GCAATGGGTTACATATTCAAAGTTACATATACATATAGTTACTTTTCAGTTCTACTTTCTTACATATGTATGTACATATGTATATTACCTTAAATAACGCTTTACTCCTAGACATATTTCCAGAATTCGAACGCCTGCTGTGTTCCAATAGAAAACTAGATTCAACTCTCTAAAAGTACTTGAATACATACTCACATATATGTACATATGTATGTATATAAATATATATAAATAAATATGTACATATGTATATGCATCCAGCGCGCTACCACTTGACATTGAGTGGACACTCCAGTAAATTGCTGACTATTTGAAGTGAACGGTTTGTCCAGATTGTCCTCCATGTATCTATTTTTTGCAGATTTAACACTAGGCTGCTGCATGAAATTTAAAGTGTTTTAAAAATAAGTTTTAAAACATCTTTGCATACTATTCGTCTGGTTTTCAAAATATATTAAGGATTAGCTTCACTATAGCAAATAGGGTAAAAGAGTATATATTAGGGCGGGTAACTTTTTTTACTATGCGCGTGTAACATAGGCGGATACTGCACGTAATTCTTAGCAAGTTTGCCGAAGAAACCATGGGCCTGTTTGGAGTTTGGAGTGTGCGAAATTACGAAAACAGGTTTCAAAGAAAATGTGAAAAGTTTTCTGTTGCACCTTCTGGTAGCAGTTTTAAAAAAAAGATAAGTACATAAATGGATACCTCATACTTTTATATGATACTACAGCAAAATGCAAAGAAATCTATTTTCGCAATTTGGCAAACTCCAAATTGATTTTAGACCCATGGTTCCTTCAGCAATTTTTTTAAGAACTACAAGTAGAATTCTTCTGTGCTATACGTGCACAGTTCAAAAAATCTTCCATACAAATCGACCCGCCCTAGTATACACATGTATATACTTATTAACATTAACATGAACTTAAATGGTTGCTTTAAAATAAAGATAATTCAATTGACAGCATTTGCTTGCTAATTTGTTGGCAACATTTCGACTATGCATATTGGACCAAACACGGTAATATATCTACATAGTTTCTTTGAACTTTTTCACTTAAAAAAAAAATCAAATTGTATATATGTACATAGTACAACGTCAACAAGCTTACTTAAGAAATTATTACACTAGACGTCACGGCACGGCACCTCAGCTAAATACCCGTACACACAAGTATCAACTTACTGCAATTTACTTGTCACATGAAGAGGAAAAATAAAACCCTTAAGTGTTTGAGCACTAAAAAAAAGTAAGAAAATGAAAATGAAAGATAACGACATAGGTAGGTGAAAGAACGACATAGAGGGAAAGCAAGCAAGTCCTTAGGGATATGCCGGCTGGTGAGAAAATGCAGTTTACATTACAATTTAGGGGCGCAAAGGTGCATGGGAAAGGTAGTTGTGAAAGTGGTAGTAGAAGTTGGTAGAATAAAGCAAGAAGAATAATAAAACACAAAAACTGGAAGGCAACAGCACTTGTAGTAATAATTTTCAAGAGAGAATGTTGTTGGAAGAATGGGAGAATGGTGAGTAAAAGGAGATATATGTAAAAGTGGTGTGCCTGGTAGGTACTATGTGCCTACATAAAAACGTACAGTGGTACGAAAATAAATAGGGACGCGACATTTTAACAAGTTTTGGCTACTTTTCTCCTGGTTATCTATCTAATAAAAACATGTACATAAGTAATAATAATTTTGAAACTATTTAATAAAAGTTAATGTTGCCACTAAATAAATGCTGTGTTGACGCTCCACCAGTTCACAGGACTTTCAGTTATATTTGTTATCTTTTTGATGTATTTTGGAACGAATTTCCGTCATCCCTTGTCAAATTTTGTTTGGAAACAAACCGGATTCGGCATTGCGCCATCTTCAGTGTCATTTTTCGTTCTGGCAAAAATTGGCTCCATGTCACTGTCGTTAATGTAAAGACTCAACGCATCTTTTACTTTTGTCTGATACAATTCTTAAGATAACAACTTTTGCCTGAGGAAGTAGCTTAAATTAAGATTCCTAAGGGTTAATTAACGCCTTAAATTTCTTGTTTCGACATTAATTTTTTCGGACATAAACAAAGAAATATTTGGCGCCTACGTTTATGCTAAGTATTTGATCGAGCTTCTACTCAAATTTTCGGTGTGTGTTTTACTGTCGTTTTTTCCAATTTCCATACTAAATTAAAATAAAAGAATTGTGAAACTGGCTATTAATGTTTTACCACACGTACAATTTTATGTCGCCTTCCAACGGGCAAATTGGTTTTATGAGCTTTTTCATAGCAGAAATACACTCAGAGGTTGGCCATTGCCTGCCGAAGGGCGACAGCTGTTTTTTTATACCCGAGCGCACTTGTGCACAAGGGTATATTAATTTTGTTCACATAACGGTTGTTTGTAACAGCCAAAACGAATCGAGATAGATATAGACAAATGTATACATAAATGATCAGG
>NW_016180532.1:0-1914 GCF_001687245.7 Rhagoletis zephyria | reverse complement strand
AAATTCCTTGAAGGATTCACTGAAGACGTCAGGTCGAAGGACTCAATGCCAGCGGCTTGGCGCTAGTTGCACCACCGTTGCTATTTAGCTGTTCCATTTGGGTCTCCATTCTTTTGCTTCGCTTATTTGCCATAGCACCACTATGCAATTTCAATTTGCCAACACGCTTGGCTCTGTTTGCGAATGCTCGATTGCACCTTCATTTAGCACTTAGCTTGTCTTCATCAAGGAAGCTATATACATATGTATGTATGAACATTTGTTTGTAATGAGGTGGGAGGATGTTTGCTAAATTCATAAAAATGCAAGGCGTAGATTAAATTACAAGAGAATCAGCAAAAGACGACAGACAGTTCGTAAATTTGCTGCAGCGGACGCTTATTTCTGTTGACAAACGCTAAAGGAGGAAAGGAAGGACTGCATAAGTAAACTATTTAAATATTTGCATTTGAAATTTACAGAGACTGCACTGCTGCCTTACATGCATATGCACATATGAACAAGTATATAATTTCCTGCAAATGTTCGGTGTATGTATTTGCAGAAAACGCTATTAGCATTTGTTGTTTGAAAAATTTTGAATTTAAAAATAAATGCGCATAGGTGCATGCATACATATAATACACGCTCGCGGATTAGTTTTAGACCTCAGCATAGAAAATAATGTACAGAAAAATTTTGGTAGATGCCTTAATCATAGGCGGCATTACCGGCCCAAAATAACGTTCACAGTTTTGCTTTGCTCCCCAAGGTAGACAATAAGCAGCACCAAAATGTTCTGTGCAGTCACATTCTCTTTAAACTAAAGTTTGAAACTCTGCACACTAAAAGCAAGTCATAAGCCACTGGGTAGTCAAAAAACTTAAGGAGGTAAGGATTTGAAATTCTTGAACAAAGGCAAGCTAAGTAGTTTATTTGTCCTTCTAAAGAGAAAATGGAATCTAGAAAAATGTAATCTCTGTAGGTACCAAAATTTGGTCGTGATCTCAAAAATTTAAATTGTAAGTTATGATATTTTAATAATATTTGATGAGTTAGAATTCGACATTCACATCAGATAAGAATTAAAACTGAGTTCGTGTAGTAAATACGCGCGATGGAAATGAAACTTAATAGAAAGAAATGTCTGGCAGGAAGAAGTTTGCAATATACTTTCTAATATATCTAGTTGTAATTTTTTTGCACGAGTTTTATTATCCTAGTTTAGAGTGAACTCATTCGTTTACCTATTATTTTAAAAAACAATCTTAAGTCTTAATATCAATCCCAATTATTAACTTGGTCTTTACTTTTATCTCTATATTTATCTTTATGTTCCACTATCGTCGTCTCTATCTTCATCTTCATCTTAACCTTAATTTTAATTTTAATTTTCGCTGTAGATGTTTCCGACAGGGTAGGACTATGATGTATTATGAAACGATTTTCTGCCATCCCACATAAGGCAAAAGTGCCGATTTAGGTGGACAAAAATCGGAAATTGCGATGATAATTAATATCTAATAAAAAGGTATGAAGGTTCCTTAATATTTGACTAACTAAGGCGCAGTATTAGTTATGAAGCAACGTTTTGCATTATGTTACCGCAACTTGCCGAATAATGCATATCGTGAGCACGGGCTCCTCAATCAGTCATATCGGTTAGCCCTGTATTAATTATAGTAAGTGTGGACGTAACTTTTAAAAATTCTTTTTATATTAAAGAAAGATTTTTACAAGTTTTTATTTTTTTATTAGTTTACCCGTAACAATTTTAAAATTGTAGTTATTTAAAAAAGTTCTATGAAATTAAGTAGAAAATAGTTATTCCTTAGATGATAAAAAAAGTACCCGGAGTACCCTCATTTTGTTTTCATAAAAATATCTTTTGAGTCGTTTAGAAAGTAGCGATGTCAGTGGCAAAAATGCGTCGAT
>NW_016180530.1:0-6717 GCF_001687245.7 Rhagoletis zephyria | reverse complement strand
CTTACTTTGCATGGCGATTTTATAGTACCAAAATTAACGGTACACGGCAATTTAGTTGGCAATTTCGAGAATACTTTCCAATTCGCGACACTCAACGAGCAGTTGCAACAGCTAACACAACGACGCTGGCGAAATTTAGTGGTGCACGGCAATGCTTACTGGAATGATACAGCGATACGCAGCAGCAGCATCAGTACGAAACAATACGAACAATTGCAATATTTGTACCGACACGCGGTGCGACGCAGTGGTGATCAGGCGATTTCTGGCACCGTATACATGACACAACCGCTAATTAGTAGAATGCGCACGCGCACCACATTCCCCAATGGTGTGGACCTTGCGCACATAGCGCGTGATTGCCTATTGAAGAACACAACAGCGCCGCAGACGATAGTAGGCGCGAAATTGTTTCACAAACCCTTACGACTGCAGCGCGCTTTGGTTGAGGGTCCGCTGGCGATTACTACACTTAACGCGGTAGATGTGCAACTCTTCCATGCGTCTCTCTACCGGCGCTCGAGCGGCGTGCCTATTGGCGGACCTTTATACTTCAAGGTAGCACCCATTATTGGACAACTGATTGTGCAAGGTCAAGTGAATGGCATGCCAACGTCACAGGTTTATACGCCAGCAAGGGGTGCGTTGCCACCCGTAAGGGTGCATAATTTGGTGATCGATGACGCGCTGCAGATCGGCGATATTAATGGGCAGAGCTTTGATTATTTGCTGAAAAATAGAATCAAGCTAAATGGTGAGCCACAAGAAGTGCAAGGCTACCTGATATTCGAACACCTGGTGACCAACAACGAAACGCTACTGCAGTCCATCAATGGCGTGCCGATCGATGATTTGATATACAAGAAAAGCGATCAACTGCAAGTGATCGCCGGTCAAAAGTTGATTGATGGTAATCTAATCTTCAATGGGCCCTCGCATGTGACGCGTTTGAATGGGCAACGGCTGGTGGACGCATATCAGCAAAGTATTTTCACTACGGCGAACTATCATTTCGATAATCTTACCATAGATCAAGGTATATTTGTGAAGGGCTTAGTGCTTGTTGCCGATATGCCGCTGCACGCTAGAGGGCGCACGTTATCTAATAGTACTGCAGACCGCACCGAAGACGAGGAGCCGGCGCTAGATGAAGCGAACTTACTTGAGGAGCATACCAATCAGCTGGCAGGCGACGACGCTTTCCGCGAACAGCTAACAATTGCCGTTAATCAGCTGAGCAATCTACTGAGCGCGCGGAATGCCACCAGTTTGCTGGCTGATGAGCAAAACGCACATTTGCTATACCTCGACTTTGACTTCGATACACAGGTACTGCGGCAGTATGCTAACGAAAGTGTAGATGAGACCTTCCTCTACGAACAGCGGCATGTAACGCCCTGCGAGCATCGGTTTCTACAAGTGCAATCTGCGCTACACAACCGTCGTCTCTTCATAACAAATGTTACCACGAGTTTTTTGTACGCCAACGCTGGCGCGATATCGGCGAAGGCACAAAACTATTGCGGCGATCGTTTTAAGAAAATAAAGAGTAAAATTACCGTTAACGGCTTGAAAGTAGCAAAAGTATTTGGCATGCGAAAATATATTGAGAGCATTGAATTATTTGTGGATGCTAAGAATCATACCTACCTGCTGTTGCATGCCATCGATGAGGCGCGCAATCGCAATGAAGTGCGCGTGCTTCGTATTGACGATGCGCTCGACGAAGTTAAAGATTGGCAAACCATACCTTTTGGCATAGGCAAGTCAGTGCAACTCTACCAGCTGGATAACTTAACCGTGTTGGCTAGCGCTGCTTTGGTAGGCAATCAACAAGCTGTCAGCATTTACCATTTCATGCCACAGACGGCGCACTTTAAACTCGCGCAAGTCATCGATGGTCCCTATGATGTTATGGCGCTGGTAGCTGTAGAACCGCATCACTATCAATTGTTGCTGAGTTGCCATAAGTGTCAGCATGTGAATGTTTATGATTTGAGTAGCGCGCCCGCGGATCCGTATAAACTTTTCCAGCTCATTAAGTTGCCAATACGCGTTGATAAGTTGCACCCGTTTGCGATGAGCGATGGCGAACAATTTCTGTTGATTTTGGGCGAGCAGCAACAGGATTTTTACCATTTGTACAAATATGCCTCCATACAGGGTTGGTTGCACAGTTCCGTCGGCTATTTCCGCAATATACAATTGGCTGTGCCGTTGAGTGGGATGTTGGCGAAATGGAAAGATGCAGTGTGGTGCGCGCTATTACGCAGATATGAAGTATGTTGTTGTTTTGTTTTTGTATAATCAAATTTTGTAAAATTATTCGCAGTATTCTTTAAAGTGTGAATTAATCAAGTAATGAGTATTTTTTATTGAGTATTTATTAACTATGTAAATATGTGTGTATGTATATGGTAATACTTTGATATTTTGAATTTCCTGGAATAATCACAAAATTGTAATCTCAGAATTGGTGTATGCCGCTAAAAAAAAAAAAATAGGAAAATTGCTGAATGGATTTATGAAATCATTTGAATATAGATTATAACCAACCATATCTTGTCGTATATTTAAAAAAATGTTTGGAAGCGCCTTCTTGACTCATATAGTAACACTAATCGCCAGACTTTTATGACTGGACCAGTATCTCCTAGTTCCTATTGGGGACATAACCGAGCACTATTTCAAGCGTAAGTTTACGCCTTTTATTTGTTGTGCGGAGCCTTACATAAATAGAGGGTACCGTAATGAGGAATTATAATTCTAAGTGACAGTCAGCAGCACTCAAGGCTCTCTTATCTAATAAAATAAATAATTTTGGTCCTTGAGTGCCTAGACCAACTCCTTGGCAGGCACAACAATATCCGACTAGCGATGGGTATCTGGTCAAATGGGAAAGAGGGTAACGAAACGAGGTCTGTCTCGCAAGAGAGCGATTCCCATGTTGGTCCGAGTCCGTTCCTGGATGTAGGTCCCAATACTGATAAGGAAGGAGCCTAGAATAGGAGAGGAACACTAGAGGGATTTTAAATAGGCATAGTTCGGTAGGAGTACGTCAGCAAAGAGTCTACTGGGAGGGCTACCACAAAAGAATACTCTCAAACTTAATTAACCTCTCAAAGGAGAAGTAAATAATGAAATATAAAATTTTTCCTTACAGGACACTGTCAGACTAAGAGGATTTATGTATACATGAGCTACGGATATGGTCAAATGACGCGTCGACTAAGCAACCCTTTTCACACCCATCGAGTGTGATGCAGTCTGCGACGCGTCGCGTAGAGAAGTGTAGGCTCAACGTTCGACCACAGCTTAAGCACATTCACTCCCTACATCGCAAGTGCTATATAACTTTCTGAGGGATTTAGGTCTAGCAGGGGGATATTGTGAAGTGTAGAGGTCACAATAGATGACTAGGCCGCGGTGCGTACCGCATTATGAATTTCTATATATCTATTATATACGAAGGGCATCATCATCAGTAACCAACTCTGTATAGTTGTCAGCCATGCAGAGTTCTCAAAAAACCCCGGAAGCAATGTCCGTGGGGTGAATCAGACTAGGCTGAGCATACTTTGAAGTGCCATCAAATTATAATTTAAGAAAGTTTTATTATAAGCCTATTGAGAAGTGCATGTGAAAAAATTTCATATAAATATTCCATAAAGGAAATTTTTGTGCGCAGTGCATACCATCTTGGTGTTAGTAGTCGCGCCTAAACACTTGTACTTAAATATGCGCTGCTATTTCAAAAAGCTAAAGATTCTTTACTTCTTTTATTGAAATATATATGTACAATTTTATTTACTAAAATTAAACAGCATTCAATTTGTATTGAGAAGACGAAACTTCAACAAAAAAAATCTCACTTCATCCTAAAATTTCATAAATGGCATTTCAGATCCTTTCTAGCCAACTGCGCATAGATTGTGCCATGTGGTTTGTCGACTGGAATGAAAACTTCATTATTTTCACCTGGCGCAACACTTTGAAAAGGTTTCGTATCGAAATTGAAATAATGTTTGTTTGGCAGAGTCATTGAAATCACGGAAATTTGTGGTATAACATCAAGCACTTCTTTTTCGGAGAGATACAGAGTATTTTGTACAGATACCGAAGAGATGCCCACATTTGGATCGCCAGCAAAATTTCGAATTATAATATTCTTCACACAATTCCAGGTCTGGCAGAATTTCACATCTTTAATGTCGGAATATTCCCAACTGCAGTCGACGACGGTGCTGAAAAGACGATCATATTGATCGGGTAGCGTGCGGAATTCATCGTTGACGAAGTTAACAAAGGACGATTGAGTTGTCTTGAGTACGCGAAGACCCTTAATGCCGCTAATGACAGTTTGTTTGGGATCTATAGAAGAAGAAGATGAAGGAAAACTTATGGAAAGTAAATAAGGAAACCCCACTGAAATCAAAATATAATACTAAAGATTTCCAAAAACCCACCCGTTCGTCTCAGCACCACATCACAGTAGCGTTGCGCAATGGGCGTAAAGATGAATGCGTGATTATGTCGGTGGCGATTGTTGATTGAGGAGTAATTGTTGTCGCAAATGCCGCTATCCTCCTGCGCGATACGTTCCCACGGATACTCCTCGATGTGTACGTGTGCCTCGGCTACATGGGCGTACTGGTTAAGGAAGTGATTGGCGAGCAGTAGCGCAAACTTTTCCGGATTCTCAATACCATGTTTCTTCGCCAGCAAGTAGACAGTGTTCTTTTGCGAATCTGTGGCGACAATGTCCGAGTTATCACCTGCAAGTGATTCACGGAAAAAGGAGAAAATTATGACTGGCTGGCATTTAGTTTTTGTTGGCTTTTTTGAAATTTCTCCAATATTATTGTGACTTTCCTAAGATAACAGAAAAAATAACAGGGTGGAGGACAAATGAACGGTTAGGTGGTTTGCAAGTCGCAGCGAGCTAGCAAGAAAAAAATGCAATCTTTGAATTATCACTTCTTTTTTTTTGAGGATATTGAATCTTAGCCTCGTAAAAGTAGGTCAGCTGAATAGAAAATGTTGAGATCACTATTCGGTCACACCAATATACTTACCACCTACTGTGAAACTTTAAGTCCCCAGTCTACGCAACCCCGCCTCTCGAGCTCGTGAAGAAGTTATTTTCTAACCTTGTATCCCTTTGAGGAAGGATTGGGATGACGATTAGATCAGGAGCCTCCAAGATAAACCTATACCTGTACACAAGGGTGGTAATAAGCTAAATCTAAGAGTAGGGAGTTGAGTGCACTCGTAAGACCTCTGTTTTAGGCCGCAAAACAAATGCAGTGTCTTGCAAGTAAAGCTCGTGGCCATAACAGAGGCTGCATTTTGGCTCATCAAATCTTCTAGTAACCTGCCTTCAGCATCCATAAATCTCGATTGCCAGCAAGCCATTAAGTCACTGGATTAGTGTGAACCCGCGTATAAAATTGCAATAGAATCTAGAAAAGACCTTAACGAGTTGGTATAAAAGTCTACTATCCACATTGCGAGTATGCCAGGTCACAGAGTTATACAAGGCAACTGTACAGCAGACAAGACCTTACCTGCCGTCAACTCTTCTCATTATGCGGGCCTACTGCTATCGACTTAGAAGACATGGCTAAAACACACTTCGTCGAGAAGGCAAATAAAAGATGGTCGAAAGAATCCACGTGTGGGGCAACTCCACAAATCTGGTCCATCATTGGTAAGAACACATCCGATGCCCTCATTTGGTTAAAATACTCTCTACTGAGGGAAGTGACGGATATTGGAACGGGTCACTGCTTGATACGAAGGCATGCCGGTAGAATGGGTATTATTTGCTATAAATTGAATATTTAGACCAAAGATAATGGTATAAAAGAAGAAATCTTATAGTTTCAAGGACGTTTTCTACACTTTGGATAAACGCAGTTTTTTCAGAATGACGTGCAGTGACTGCGAAATCACTAATTGTCTCAGATGAAATTGGGGACGCCTGACATATGCAATTTTGTATCCGAGCCGTGTCTACATCAGCTGTTTCGTTCGATTGATTTCGGCGTTACCATGATAAAGTAGCAATTTTTTTTAAACTTTCTACCTTAGAAATACACTTGTAGGAGGGCCGAACGATTTCAGAAGAAACATTTTTTCATTGCGGATGGTAGTCTTGACTTAAAATCGCCACATGTTGCATTTGTTATAGCAGCAGAAATCTACCCACTAGGAATCCTGTACATGTTTTCGCTTTTATAAGATAAAAAAATGATTGGAGGGATATGTTTATCACCTCGGGATTTAGACACCGGAGGTAGCTCCTCCGAAAGGCAAACTCTTCATCCGGCTTGACGTCGTAGTTGCAGCCGAGGAGGTGGGGAGGTTACGCGGCTCGCTACAAGGCAGAGCCTTGCTGGAATGGTTACACTGCTCCAAGCATAATGTCTGGGTTTCCATATGAAGGTAATTTCGGTGAACATGAATTACCAGCTTGTGACCGTCCAGTGAAGTTCGTAGATATCTGACGTCCATACTCATAGCTCAAAAAAAATTAAATGAGATATTAAAAAAAGAAAAATGATTTAGTGGAGATCCAAGCGATAACTTTTCAACGGACCTGAAAATTTCATCTTTGTGGTATCATTAGAAGAGCCAGGGAAACTTTTAACTTTATAAAAAAAATATTTTGCATATTTAAGATTCCAAAAATATGGCCATGAGCCACGTAACTAG
>NW_016180529.1:0-6717 GCF_001687245.7 Rhagoletis zephyria | reverse complement strand
AGTCAGTGCAGAGGGAGAAACATCATTTTTTTAGTGAAGTTAGATAGATTTGCTTGCCAAAAAAGCAGCAGTGAGTTGCAGTTTGCCGCTGATGCTTTTGATGGCTGTGGTGGTAGTGGTGGTGGTGGTGGGGATGCTCCAGTCACTTCAGCTTTTTTTGCCTGAACTGAACGTCACTTGGCACTGCTTCTTTGCTTCACTTCACCAGGACTAAAGAGGCTTTCCGGTGCACACACACACAAAGAGCTGCATCTAGCAACAGTGGTAGAGGCAGCAGCAGCAGCAGCAGCAGCAGCTTTCTCAATTGTCGGCAGTCATAATCTTATTTTAATTCTCCTTCTTTTTCACACACACACACAGACAAATGCATTCAAAGGCAAAATTAATCGATTCAATTAGTCGNCAATTGTCGGCAGTCATAATCTTATTTTAATTCTCCTTCTTTTTCACACACACACACAGACAAATGCATTCAAAGGCAAAATTAATCGATTCAATTAGTCGCTTGTCAGCACTGTTGGGAGTTAATTATTATTTGGTAAATTTGCATTACTTTGTTTTGCCTCTCTTTCTCTTCTTGATAGCCCTCGTTTCCAGCTGTAGCCTCGCGTTGCTTTGATGCTTTGCCAAAGGTATCGAACCTTTTGACAGAGTGAAAAAGAGCACTGCACAGTGCACTCACACTGGGCACACTGGGCTCACTGTGCTTGCGATTTGCCTTGATAGTGTCGCTCTAATGAAGCGTTCAGCACATGTGTCTCCACTGGCATTAATCATTGCTTCGACTGCTGTTTCCACCACTACTGCTTCTTCTTCTTCTTCTTTACCGGCCAAAGTTGAACCTCTATCAGAGCTGCAGGCACCAATACCCACCATTTGCACTCATTCCCCAGCAGCAGCAGTGCTTGGCAGCACACTGCTCTAAAAGAGGCACCCGGAGAGGCACTTTGCGCTAATCTGCAACCGTCTATATAAACACACACACAACCGGTCTATGATAGATGATCAATGGCACCATGGTCTTCATGAGGACGACATTGGCACAATTAACCCATTAGGCTGCCCATGCCATGCCTTCTCTTTCTATCAGCAGTTTCGGTGCTGGTGGTCTATTTGCATAGACATTGCACTGACCGAGCTTTAATCCAATTTAAGCGAACTCTGATGAACTGATCCTCCCAAAGGCTAGTCATTTAGGGCTAAGGGCAGTTCACAGCACATTGCTGAGTGGGCACTCTTCCTTTCTTTCTTTCTTCCTTTCTTCCTTTCTTCTTCTTCTTTTCCGGTCGTTAGCAGAGAATATTTCCTCATTTCTCTTCTCTCTCATCCTCATTCACTAATCGTCTTACACTCAATCTCTTTTTCTCATTTCATGATCCTGGCGCACTGGCACTGGCACACACAAACAAACAAACAAACAAACATGCAGTTAGTGCTGATGTCTCTGGACCGGTACCTGGCCGTTGCTCATCCAATAAAGTCGATCGAGTGGCGGACGGTGCAGAACGCCACCCGGGCCATTCTGGTGATGTGGGCTATCATCATCGTCTTCTGCATTCCTGCCGGGCTGACGCACAACGTCGCCTACGACAATGAGAACTCGGTGTGCACCTTTCTCATTGACGAGTACAACCAGGCGGTGTACCAGGTGGTCTTCTTCCTCTTCTCCTTCATCTTTCCCATCTTTGTCATCATCTGGCTGTACCTGCTCATGCTGAAGCGACTCTGGGTGGCCAGCATTCCCGGGCGAATTAGCAGCGAGAGCATTCGCTCGAAGAAGAAGGTCACCCGAATGGTAAGACGACGGCGGCAAATGAAGAAGAAAGGAAGATAGAAAAATTGAGAGCAGTTTTGTTTGTTTATCACCACCAATTTGATTGCCTTTTCTCTTTCCCCCTCTCTCTCTCTCTCTCTCTTTCTCTCTNCTGCTCATGCTGAAGCGACTCTGGGTGGCCAGCATTCCCGGGCGAATTAGCAGCGAGAGCATTCGCTCGAAGAAGAAGGTCACCCGAATGGTAAGACGACGGCGGCAAATGAAGAAGAAAGGAAGATAGAAAAATTGGGAGCAGTTTTGTTTGTTTATCACCACCAATTTGATTGCCTTTTCTCTTTCCCCCCTCTCTCTCTCTCTCTTTCTCTTTTTAGGTGGTCGTCGTTGTGATCATCTTCGCCTGCTGTTGGTGTCCCATTCAGGTGGTGCTCGTTCTGAAGAGCCTTAATCTTTACGAAATAACTCCGTTGACGATAATCATTCAGATAACGGGACACATTCTTGGTAAATACCGATTCTCTCAACTTAGCCTCTTCAAACAAGTGTCAAACTCAATGTTTTAGTTCAGTAGCAAAAGCAGTTACAAGTAGTTGGCAGTGCTTGTGGTGGAGGCAACAAAAAGAGGAACCAGTTTTAGAACCACTTGACCGTCAAAGTAGCCAAAGTAGAACTTCTGACCGTCCTAGTTTTAGCTAGCGGCAATCGAAATCAGCATTCATTGTTTCCAACCACCACTGAGTATCCAGTACGGTCAAGTGAGAGTGCTTCAAAGTGGCTTTATGTACTGGGTGCAGCACTTCCTGGCACTTTATTTGCATTCTCAAGTAGCAGCAGTAGTGGTGGTGGTGGTGGTGGTGTCCATGCAGCTCCCTGGTCAGCCCAGTAGTAGTACAAGCATCCTCAACGGCTGTCTCAACGCTGCCGACATTAGTGAACACACACTAGACTAGTGCCACTAGTGCCGTTGTTTGCCGCTGTTGTCTGTTGTCGACACGCTGCTGACAGTCTGCTGACAGTCCTCCCTTTCCCTTTCTATTTTTCATCTCTCTCTCTCTCTCTTTCCTTCTGCCCCTGTGCTACGTCAAAAAACTGGGTTTCACTGGGTTTACTTGGTGTGATGCTGGTAGCGAAAAACACTTGGTGGTGGTGGTGTGCACTGGCCAACAACACACACACTGATGCAGTGTTTGCCTTCACATCACTCTTGCACCAGCCACTGAAACAAACACCGAGACAAAGACCCACACAAACACACAGGCAGGCAGGCAGGCAGGCAGTCGATTTAATTTGCTATCTACTAGTCAGAGTAGAGGAAGAGGTTTATTAATTTTTAATTTCTATTTGCTTTAACTTTCACTTAATTCTTTCCATTTGTTCCCTCCCCTTTCCTCATCGCTCTTTCCACAAACCATCGTCTTTCAAAGCCTACGGAAACTCATGTTGTAATCCGGTCTTGTAAGTATACACACCATTGCCTCCCCCTCTGTCTTTCTCTTTCTTTTCTCTCTGTGTCAACAACGAACACAGCAAATGTCGCAAAGCTAAACTCACTGTCTGGAATGGTGATCATTGTTCAACAGAAACCGAATGAATGTGAATGCTTTAAAATGCCGCTTTTTGATTTGTTTGCACGGCCTGCAATGTTTGTTGTCTGACTGGCGTACTTATTTTTAGCTGAAAAACTCTAATGGACTCTGCAAAAAAATTGAAAAAGAATGAAAAAGAGATGAAATAATCAGAAAGTTTTACAACCACTGAAAGGGAGCAAATAAACTCTTGCCCGGACTCTGGTGATCCCTTTCTTTGTGACACTGCATGCCTAGCAGATAAGAAGAAACACACACAGTAAAGTTTTTGTCATGTTTTTGGCCCAGCCATTGATGGCTTGCAAATGAGCCATCCATTGTAAGCATCTTGTATCAATTATAGTAGTGCTAATAGCATTAACAGAACGTAGTCATACAAGTAGAGAAAGTGAGCGCACAGCTTTCCACGAAAAGCAAAGCGGTGTGCTCCCCAGAGCAACAGAAACAGCAGCAGCAGCTGCAGCAACTGCAGGCTAATGTCTTATCCCGACATCTTATTAATGATTAATTGCCCTGCATTATGCACTTTAAAATGTATGACCATGATGGCAGAGAAAGGGTGAAGATGAGTGAAAATAATAATCAACTTTATATATTGCTGCCGTACACTTCTTGCCGAGGGGTCCATTTGGCGCCGAGCAGTGCCTGCAGTTCTCAGCCGCTGCAGAACCTGAGTTGGCTAATTGTTTGCACGTAGTGCTGCTGTTGCTGTTACTGGCACCAACCAGAGCAAAGCTGTAAATTGCCTGTTTGCACGTTTGCATGCCTCTGCTGCATCAGCCGTTAGACGAAGAAGATGGTAGCTGTGAAGTGGTGAAGCAAAATAGTACCAGTAGTTGAAAGTAGCAGTTGGCACTTTCAACAGCAGTAGTACTGCACAGTGTAGTGTGTGCCAGCTTTGCCAGCTAGCAATTAATCACTTTTTGCTGCCTGTGCATTTGCCAAAGGGGCACTGAGAAGTAGGAGAAGGAGGAGGACACTGGTGGCAAAACAGAAGCATCAACACCAGCAGCAGCAGCAGTGCTGAACACCGCAAAAGTGATGCCAGTGCAAATGCACAAATACAAACACATATTCGCTCTCACAGAAAGAGAGACATTAACTAGATGCATGCCTAATTAGGGTAGGCCAGTTTGTACTGCCAACACACATAACACTGTCACCAGACGGAGGGATTCGGGAACCGAGAAAAGGCGCCGGGCGACGTTAAAACGGTGGCGCCTCTCCTTCTTCCTCTCTGCTTCCTGTCCAGCCGTCCATCATTTTAGTGGTGGTGGCAACGGTTTATCCCATCATTCATTCAATCATCCCATCGCTAGATTTTGCCTTTAACCATCTTTTCCCTTTCTTTTATATTCTCTCCATTTCCGCAGATACGCATTCCTCTCAGAGAACTTCCGCAAAGCCTTTCGGAAGGTGATCGTTTGCAATGGCGGCTTTTCCAAACGGGCCGCCAACGAGACGACGGCTGACAATCGCGCCGAGCAAGAGCTAACAATTGGTATGTGTCAAAAGCAAACCGCCAAAGCCAAATTCGACAGTAACAATGATGTTGTTTAATTTTCATATATTATCTCAATTACAATCTCAGTCACTCATACTACTCACTTGTAAGCGAACAATTGTTACCATGTTTTCCTTCTGCCGCGCAATCCTCTCCTCTCCTTTCCTTCTCACGGACAGCACGGGCCACCCATTCACACACACACACACACACACACATATTGAGCTTAGCTGGTGTCCTGCTCTTGCTCTTGCAACGTCTGAATCGTCGAAGGATTTTTTATATGTCAATTTTATTTTCTATTTTACCACACAAGCCAACACACACACACACACACACTAGCCCTCAATTAACTTAACTTATGATGTCAACCAACAGCGAACAAAGCGCCTACCGGTGTGTGTGTGTGTGTGTGCAGTGTGTGCACTTTTCAATGCCTCAGTGCAGCTTCAGTACCAACTGATCAGTGCAACTAGCGGCCAAACTGGCGGTGCTGCAACCTCTTTCAACTATTTTCGCTCCCTTTTTGCTATGCTTTAACTCCCTTTGCAGCTCTCCTCCTCCTCGTTCGTTTGACAGGGGGACCTCAATAGGATAGGAGATGGCCTAATTGGCCGACATCAAACACTGGAACACACACACAGCCCGAAAAACACTGGAGGTACTGCACTGGAGCAGCACTCGTGCGACTGCACTTTACAAGAGTAGTGCCCTAAAAACCACTGACTGCTGCTGATGTTTCTGCAAATGCTTCTATTGCTGCTGCTGATGATGATGATGATGATGCTGTACGAGCATCAGCAAAAGGGGTGCCCTTTTCCTTTTCTTCCTTTCCTATCCCCCTCTTCGCATGTCAGTGTCGATGTGCGTGTGTGTGTGTGTGTTTGTCGGCGGAGAGTTAGCACAGCAGCAACATCAGCATCAGCATCAGCCTACAGCACTGGTGGTCGTCGGGAAGGCACACACACAAATTCGGAACAGCTCACCAATGCCGATTAATGCCAGCAACATCTCTGGCTGCACTTAATTCGATTATATTCCACACCGTTTCTTTTTCTTCTTCTTCTTGCTTCATTTTTGGCCATTTTTTGCTTCCCTCTCTTTCCATTTTCTTCATTTCTTTTTCCACCAAAACCATCACCTTTCTTTTTTCCTTCTCAAGCTTCCCCTTCCCTCCCTTCCTTCCCTCCCGCCATCATCTCCCACATATCTTCCCTCTGAGTACTCATCCATCTATTAATAAGCATAAATTTGCTGAACTTGGACCGTGTTGCATTGCTCTCTGCCTTGGTGCAGCACACACCAAGCACACGCACACACACACACACACAAACACTCATATTGCTGTTCACACATTGCCAGCGAAAGAATGCTGTTAATACCACCACCACCACCACCACCAAACACTGTGTAATTACCAAAAACCCGAATTGTCAATTGCAATAAATTGTTTGCGACCATGCCCAGTGATACTGCTGTTGCCTTGTCTCATAGTAATAGTCCTCCTCCTCCTCCTCCTCCTCCTTTTTTATCGAAGCAAATCTTTCCCAAAGCGGCCGCCTCAAGAGGATCACCCCCGCCACAAACTGGGGACAGAGAAAGAAAGAGTGTTTCATTAGGGTGCGGTGACCATGACGAGAAAGTATGAGCTCGAAGAAGAAGGAAAAACTGCCTACCCGCACACATGTGAGTATGAGCTGGTGGTGGTGTGTTTGTGGCACCGCTCTTATTTGTGTGCCATTACCATCGTTTCTGGCTGTTGGTGCTTCTCTTCCTTCTATCTATTATGCAGCTAATCAATATCTCCTTTTACTGCTAAGCTAATATTTATAATGTGGCCAATTATTACAACTGAA